>NC_055684.1:25009-325009 GCF_017639745.1 Melanotaenia boesemani | reverse complement strand
ACAAATATTTGCATGCAGGCATAAATGTATTAAATATCTAGATATGAGAAATTTAATACATTTAAACCTTTGAGAAACACATTTCATAATTAAAACTATATAATTGAGCCAATTTCCCCCAATAAATGACACTTGAGGGCTGATCATGATGTCAAGGTCAGTTCCCTTTTAAGATTACCGTTTGTAACATTATGATAAAACAAATCTGATGTTATACTCAGTTTACAGATGACCGGGACAGAGAATGAGGAGATGCCAACGACAGACACCAAATAAAAGGAGACAGACGGAAGAGTTGAAAATAACTACAATGAGGAAGATCAGAACAAGAGGCAACAGGTAGTATCCCAACTGAAGTCAGTGATTTGAGGACTGCAGACACAGGGTCACAGCAGCTGAACCATCACGGCTTTCCATCAAGCATGTTTGACAAGCAAAAAAAAAGCATTTCACTCAACTTGGTTCGCAACTTTTGAGTGGCTGGAATACCCTGTACCTGGTAATGCAGCATTCTGCTTTGTTTGTAGGTTAAACAGCAAACCAAGACAAGCAAGGCATCAAAAGTGACAGCGTCGCAAGCCCCCGTGTGCACGTTTACGTGAATGAGCGCAACATTTCACATGCATGAATGTCGCCTGTCACTTGGCTGGAGGGCAGCGATTTCCACCTCTTTACTCAAGTTACATAGAAAATGATGGAGAAGGAGTAATGCCGCCTCCCGTGTGTCCAGCCCATAACTTTGAAAATAAATACATACTGAAACACATATTGCAGTGTATGGCTTTAAACATGGTGCCACAATGCTCAAGAAAGCTTAAATAAAAAGCCTTTTTTACTCCAAAGGTTCACCGAGATTCCTCTGTGAGGGTGTAGGCTCAGCCCTCAATGTTCCCAGGTCCAGGAAATGCCCCTGCATGGAGCTACATTGATACTACATAGAAGTACATTTATAATACATAAAGCTGCATTTATATTACCTAGAGCAACATTTATATGATGTAAAGCTACACTTATATTACTTACAGCTGCATTTTTTGTTACGTAGAACTACTTTGATATGACAGAGATACATTTGTGTTATGTAGCTCTTATAGGCTTTTTTTTTTTTTTTCCAGCTTAACCCATAAAAGCCCAACGTGACATATTTGTCACACACAGTTTCTGAGATATTTTGCTTCAATTTAGGGTATAAAACTTATCTCAAAATCCTGTTGAATACAATCCGATACTCTTCGTCTGTCCGCTAATAGATAACCAGAAGCAGAAAACCATATTATAATATTTTTAATATGTCACATGGTAATAAATGGTAGATGGTAGAATTGTTGAAATAATCAGCAACAATGGTAGAGCTGCTCACTACTGAGTTCTTTTTGATACTTTTAGTTCTGTTTTGTTTGTTTTTTTTATGTTATGGTCTTAAACATTTGATCAGCTGATGAATAGCCTCTTTGACCTTAAATGCAGCTTTTAAATAAATCTTTTTATCAAGAAAGGCCCAATGAGACAGTTTAAGGTTTACCTTAAAACGTAAAATGTTATTCAAAATTCTGACATTTTCTTTTTTTATTGCCCAAAAATATGAATTTTTTAAAATGGCCTTGAGTTGTTTTGTTAAGAGGCTAAAAACTAGCCCAGGAACACTTTGAGCAGAACATACTTTGCCGATCTACTGCACCTTTTAATCCTATAAGTCTATACAGCAGCCACTGAACACATCTCAAGAACATTTACACAATGACCTTGTACATCTCTGTCACATTCTGCTGTGGCTTCCAGCTCTCTGGCTCTGCCATTCCCTCATCAGCTCAACCACGTCCACCTGCTGGTGCCACCTGCCAATTACCAATCAGTGTTCCTATATAACCTGTCCTGTTTCACTTCATAGTTGCCAGATTGTTTTTGCTCCCATGCCTGATTCTCCAGTGTTCTTTTCTGGCCGGATTCCCTGTTGCCGACTCTGCCTGCTCCTGACCACCGCCTCGCAGCCCAGCCCTGTCCTGGATCTGTCTAAAGTCGTCTCTGATTCCCCGCTACCGACCCCACCTGTTTCTGACCTTGCCTTTCGTCTCAGCCCTGCTCAATCTCTGGATCAACCTCAATCAGGTCTGGAAGGACAAGCTATCATATCAGTCCTGTTTATCCAGAGGAAATCCTGTTCACCTGGCAAGCGGGTGACTGGGGTTCGATACCAACCCACAGCGGTTGCAGCCCACCCACCTCACCCGGAGAAATGAATAAAAGATGTTCTTCCTTTATTCCCGACTTATTGTGTTGCATTTGAGTCCACAGCCTCCCCGTTACACATCTCTATAATAATTTTCTATTGCAGCAGCCAAATGTTTCATCTTAGAAGGACAGTAAAACTCGACCAAGCACCTTTGCATCAACAAGGAGAAAACTCTCCAGTGTAAGACAATTCCTTAGAACTGTTAAAATCAACAATTCATTTAGATAAAAGACTGGATCTAATAACATTGATCTTACTTCTCAAGTGCTCTGCAAAGTCGTCACATGCAGCGTCTGAT
This sequence comes from Melanotaenia boesemani, assembly GCF_017639745.1. Classification (NCBI taxonomy): domain Eukaryota; kingdom Metazoa; phylum Chordata; class Actinopteri; order Atheriniformes; family Melanotaeniidae; genus Melanotaenia; species Melanotaenia boesemani. The sequence continues at coordinate 322,481 of NC_055684.1, read as the reverse complement.
GCAGGTATGGAGGTGTTAAAATCTGTGAGGTTTGAGAAGTAGAGTTTTCTTGACTGTTTTACTGAATTATTGTACATTTTGAGTTGTTCTTTTAAAATTTCATGATGGACTGTTCATTTTGTTTTTCAACATTTCCTCTCTGCTCTCCTGCAGCTTCTTTTTAACTCAATTTCTTGGCCTCGCCACGGTGTTTTTGTTTTAACTCCTAATGTTTTTGTTTTAAGTGGAGCTGCTGAGTCAATGGCTGATTTTAGTTTGTTGTTAAAATGGTCAACAATAAAATCATAAAGGTAAAATCTGAGCAGGAGTTTGGTTTAAAATGTCAATAAAATGTGCAACCACTTCAGAAGTAACACATTCCTTCTTCACAGTTCTCACTAGGGCCTCCTGGTGGATAAACCTGGTGATGTTAAAAAACACACAGTAGTGGTCTGACACAGCCAGGTCAACAGAGGACACACCAGCGGACAGGCCATAGGTAATGACCAGGTCCAGGGTGTGTCCTCTGTTTTGAGTAGGCTGTATAACATGCTGTTTAAAACCCATACTATTTAAAATGTTTAAAAACTTGCTGGCATACGAATCACCACTGTAATCAGTGTGAAGGTTAAAATCACCAGTTATTAAAATCTTATTTGATTTAATTTGTATGGTTGATAAAAACTCTGAAAACTCTTTATTAAAACAGGAAGGAGGGATTGCTGGTTTATAAATTGTACTGGATAAAACAAGTGGGTTGTTACAAACAAATGATGCTCAAATGAAGAATAGTTTTTCAATGAGATTATTTGTGCTGATATTGATTGTTGAGCAATTAAAGCTGTTCCACTGCTTTTTTTTTTACCTCCCCTGATAGAAAATAAAAAATTAAAGCCAGGTTTCCATTAAAAAGAGACAGTCAATATTATTTTCTAAAATCAGATCTTTAATGATAAAAGATTTGTTTGACAGTGATCTGATGTTTAAAAGAGTCATGTTGAGCGTTGCAGGAAAGTTTGGTTGTGAAGTTGTGGACATGTGTTCTGTACTAGGAACTGTATTTATGGGACGTATACATCTGACGGTAGAAGTATGTGGATGTGGATGAACATGTCTGTACTGTCTGCTGGTGATGTGTACTGGTATGTGATGAATCGGAGAATAAGTTTTAACTGGCAGAGGTGGATACTGGCTGGACCGTCAATCTGAAAAAGCTTTGCTGGAGCGGAGGGTGAGATCAATGTATGAGAACCTGTATGATTTGGGTGTAAGCAGTTTGGTTTGAAAAGATGTGGTCTGTTGTAGAATGTGGTGAAGTTGTGGATGTATGGGATACTCATGGAGTGACAGTAACCAGATGTGAAGTTGGTGGATGCGGCTGAACTTGATGTCTCCATAATGGTGTGAAGGAAGTGGACCAGAGATGATGCAGTGTTTATCAATCTGTTTGTTTCACTGGATCACAGCTGGGTGGAGGAGCGATCAGCCCTTCCTGTGTTGAAGCGGTTGGAGAGAGCAAGTCCACCTTCGTCCTTCTTTCTGCGGCAGACCACCTCGAACCAAAGTTATTTTGGTGTGGAGCTCAAAGAGGGACGTGGTGATGTGTTTGGGTCCCGTTGCACGGTATCGTGGAGAGCCGCCTTTAATGAGGCAATATGTATGGAGCGCTGTTGGTGGGCCAGGTCCAGTAGACTATCAAGCAGCTCATCTTTTTTGGATCGAAGTTCATCAGTAAGCTTGCGGATATCCTCTTTCAGGTGAGTAATTTGCTTGTCAGTGTTTGTAGATTCCATGTCGTAGTGAACAGGCGCTGAGGCAGCCATTTCAGGTCAGTCGAGGACTTGAGCCAGATAAAACCTTTTTCTGAATTAAAATCACGCTTAAAAGTAACAATAGCTTAAAATGCAATGTTTTAAAAAGGCTTTAGTGCTGGTAAAAAGAAGTAAAAGATTTGTAAAAATCCGTAAAAACATTACAACTGTCAGATTTGTCAGAACGTCTCGCCGGCAGGAGCACTGGTAGTAAAGGTGTGGTAAGTTGAGAGAAACTGTGAAACAGTATTAAAGGTATTGCTCTTTGCTAATTTTAGAAAATAGAATTTAAATCAAATATATATATTATATTTATTTCATTTTGATAGAATTGTTAGAGCTAAAGGGCAGATTTAAAAGGTTTTTTTTTTCTTTTTTTAAATTATTTTAGACTATCTTGATACATTGAAGTCTCACTTCCACATTTATGTAGTTGTCATCTCACATTTGGTGAGTTGGGATCTGGTCACCCTTTTTACAACTTGGTTAGGATCCACCATTGCAAAATGTAAAGACTTAAGCAGTGTATTATCACATATCCATGGTTATGTTATATTATTTAGAGGTATTTTCCATGCCAGTAAAAGACCAAGACAGCAGCAGCTAGATCCTAAACTCTATATGTTTGAAACGCCAGTTAGGGCACAACTGGATAATGTCATGTAGGCAACATCTATTTTTAAAATACCATACAGTCCAAGGCTGCTGGGAAATGTCCTGATAAATACACAATCATCCAAAATGAGCAAATCCTTTACAAGAATCATTAAAACACTTTATAAAAGCTTTTGTAAAAACACATAGAAGTTCCACCAGAAAACAGTGTCTTCACACAGCACAGCTCTGGCTTTACTCGCTTCTGATTCTTTGTTTTCTTCTCTGCAAGCAAGCAAGTGCTTCTTCTCATGTTTACTTGGTGTTTGTGGGTGATTGTTACTGATTATTAGGGGACAATTAGAATAAAGTTTCATGGTATGAATACAGACAATTTCTTCCAGAACTTAATGACATCCTTTGCACTACTCCTGCTGTTTAGCCGACAGCAATAACAAGCGGTTAGCATCTGATAAGGAGAATGATTACCTGTAATATCTAATATCCAGCTTTGTTTGCATCAGGTTGATAAAGGCCCACTGACCTATTTAAGCTATTTAAGCCTTGCTTCTGTTCTCCTGAACAGCCCAAGTCTGGTGTTTGCTGACAGATCCAGTGTGGTGGAACTCTGGGGAACTGCTTGTTATTACAGAATAACAGTGACCTTTAAGCATCTCATCATGCACCCCGGGTGTTCGTGATAAAACAGCTGTTACTGCAGCTCTGGGCCATGATGCCGCCGCCAGCATCACAAATCAGCATTCTATTCTGCTTTAAAAACGCCACAAAACTTTCTGAGGCAGTTGGAGGATTTGATATAAAACAGAGCATGACGGAGGTCGTACTCCCCTTTAGTCTCTTGGACATGGATGATTTCTCCCTTTTTAAGTGACTCAAATGTTTCTGGCAACTCCAAGAACCATTTTTTATTTATTTAATTATTCATTTGTTTCTTTATTGTCCACAGCTGATAACCTTTAGATTTTGGTATAATATAAATCTAAATCCAGCCAGTTTGTTTACAGTGTCCAATCAGGATTATGGACAAGTTGTACTGGCCTAGCTGTGACTCTGTACACATGCAGGCCTGAACAATTCAATTCAATTCAATTCAATTCAATTCAATTCAATTCCTTTATTGTCCCCAGCGGGAAATTGATTTTGCAGCCAGAACACACACATAGGAGAGACATCACATCAAAACATCAAAAAACAAAATCAGAACCAGCAGCATGTGTCAAAAAGAGTTTCACACGATTCAAAACAATAAAAGAGCTTAAAACAAGTTAAATAAAATCACAGCTAAAAACAAACAACTCTGTCACTTTAGGCCATTACTGTTAAGTAGATGAACAGCAGTAGAGACAAACGACACTTTAAGTCTCTTTTTCCTCCCAAAAGAGGCCTTGAAGCGACGGCCCGAAGGTAATAAAATAAACTCATTCTGGAGAGGGAAGTTTAATATAGATGAGCTTTCCTCACCATAGTTTTGTTAAAAAAGGCCAGAAGGCCTCCTGTTGGGATCCAGAAAATTTGCCAGGAGCTTTCACTAAACGACCCAAGAGGTTTTTATTTGCCAAACTCCCGAACCAGCAATAATACAAAAAGATAAAACCGATTCAATGACACTTTCATAAAAGAGACATTTTAGTGCAAACATTAAAAGACCTCGTCTTTCTTAAAAAGAAAAACCTCCTATGAACCTTTTCTGAGGTTAAGTCAATGTGAGACTCAACATATAATTTATTGTCAAGAACCACACCTAAATATTTATAACTGTCTACCTCCTCGATGGCAGCTGCTTTAATAAAAGTAGACGGGGGGTTTGACGGAGACTTTCTGAAATCGTTAACCATATCTTTGGCTTTGGACACATTTATATGGAGGAAAGAGTTTTCACACCAGCTCACAAAATCATCCACAACCTGCCCATGTGCTGTCTCACCTTCATCAAGAAGGCTAACGATGGCCGAGTCGTCACCCAACTTTAGAATATATCTGTTATTAACATTACTGCGACACTCGTCAGTGTACAGAATGTATAGAAGTGGAGAGCGACAACAACCCTGTGGAGAACCCGTGGAAGATGGAAGCACATTAGAAAACGTGCCATTCACCTTCACACATTGGGACCTATTAGTAAGAAAATCCAGAATCCAGCCAATCAAATTAGGGTGAATCTTGAAGTCAGTAAGCCTTTCGACCAATAAACAGTGTTGCATAGTGTTAAATGCGGATGAAAAATCCACAAACAAAACTCTGGCATGAGTTTTGGTGCCTTCCATGTGTTTTAACAACAAATGTAAGAGTAACCTCTCCACACCTACTTTTCTACCTGGGATGAAATTTCTTTCTTAATGATCTTTTCAAAAGATTTCATCACAGGAGAGGTCAACACTACAGATCTAAGATCATTTAAACCAACAGGGCAGCTGCACTTTCAGGAACATTTACAGAATGTTTCCAGATCTTGGAAACCTTAAAAGATTAAAGTAAAGGATTTCTCCAAGAAACACAATTTGGAACCTCCATCTCCACCTTCATCTCATTTGGAAATGGTGAGTCTATGCCTCTGCATCAAGAAGTTTCCTTGTATAAAAGTGTTTTTTTTCACTGACACGTTTGATAAGTTTCATGAAGTGAATGAAAATCCAAGAAGATATATATATATATATATTGGCTTTAAAAATCTAAGATTCTTTTAAGTATTTTTGTTTTTTAGTTTAGTTTCTACCAGCATGAAAAGCAAAAATCCTACGATTCTGCTATTTTTATTTATTTATTTAACAATCAATGAAATGTTAATGAAGGGAGGATGCACCGCCAAAGGAAGAAATGATGAACATTTGTGACGAGGTCATTCAGTCAAGTTTAAAAAGACAGAATTCTGGTGTCTCATGATGTTCTAGATATAGGTCAGTCACAGTTTAATGTTGGTATGGAAACAGATCTGATAAGATCACCTGATGAAGAGGACAACCCGGTACTAGAAGGCGGTCCTGATGAAGAGCACGACCCGGTACTAGAAGGCAGTCCTGATGAAGAGGACAACCCGATACTAGAAGGCGGTCCTGATGAAGAGGACGACCTGGTACTAGAAGGTAGACATCTATGTCAATTAGACAAACCTGTGTTTGTGTTGGAGGAAGCAGCTGTTTGCCAAGTGTTTAATGGCTCATTCAATCTCAGTTAGAATTAGCAGCATCTCTAAGATTCTGATTGTATAACATTTCCACAAGAAGCACAAATACTTTTCTTTGCATTGTTGAAAAAAATTTTAAAAAAGCATTTTCACAACAGCTGAATGGAAACCATCCGCGTGCAGGAGAAAACGCAAAGAGGACCAGAAACCATGTAGTTTGAATGCCAGGCCTCTAGTGGGCAGTAAAACTTTGCAACAGCATAGCCAGGTGTTCACAGCATCCTCATAAGAATAGAAAACAAAACAACAGAAGCTTTACGTGTCAACCACTAGTTATCCCGAGTGTGTAACCTCTATGTCTTTTCTGCTGGTGTAAATACTCCACCAGACACCGGTTCTGCTTCAACAGAACAAAGAAAGGAAAAAGATGTAGCAGCTCAAACACTACACGGAGATCCGCCATTGTTGTTGTTGTGCTTTTTGTGGGTTAAAGAGGGTCTGAGTGTGCAAGTACAAGATGACATGAAATATGTCATTGTTGCCAAAAGATTCCACTTACTGTTCACACTGACAGGACTCATCCTGCATTGTCAGAAATTTCACCCTGGAGACCTTTGGCAATTCATTGCAGTTTTATCCACCCAAAACTCTGTTACCATGGAAACAAGAAGCCAGAACCCAACAAAACTTTTGTGTTTTACTATCTCAGCATTGTGGAGAAAATGCTAATAATCACATTAGGGTTAGGAGGTTTACCTAAACCTAACCCTGGCATTCTCCATAACTAATCAGTTACCAGAAATGGTCCAGATGGCCCTTCCCAGTCTGTCTTGGATTATATCAAGTCTCCAGTGGACCACACATGGGCCAAATGTCAGTTTTTGGCCTGGACATTGATTATGGCTAGTATTTTGTGGGCCAGAAGTGGTCCTAATACGGTAAGTCTATGTGTACATGGATTGCGGTAATTTCCTTGTGGGCCACATGTGGTGGTAATGTGACAGTTTCAGCGGTCACACTCACATTTAGTCAAGGCTACAAATACACAGAAATACATAGAAAAAGAAAAGAAAGTGAGATACCGGTGCAGAAAATGCCCATCGTGTCACTGACTATGAACTGTTAAATTCTAAAAGAAGTTTATTTTTCTTTTCTCCTCCCTGAGCAGCCACCTACCCGTGGTGGAGTTTGTGCATCCTGAAGATCCTAGGAGTTATGTTGTCGGGGGCTTTATGTCCCTGGTAGGGTGACCCATGGCTCTAGGGTCAGGTCTCTAGGGGAGGAACCAGACAAAGCTCAGTAGACCCCTATGATGAGTCAAATCAGTGGATCCAGGTTTCCCTTGCCTAGACGTGGGTCACCAGAACTTGTGGGCATACTCATTTCCCCCTGACTTGGTGCTGTACATTGGGTTTGCCCCGGTGGATGAGAGGGTAGCCTCCCGCTGCCTTCAGGTGGGGGGATGGGTCCTTCCTGTTGTTTGTGCTTATGCACTGACCAACACTTCAGAGTACCCACCCTTTTGGGAGTCCTTGGAAGGAGTGTTGGAGACCACTCCTTCCGTGGACTCCTTTGTTCTGCTGGGGGACTTCAATGCTCGCATAGGCAATGACAGCGAGACCTGCAGGGGCGTGATTGGGAGGAGTGGACCCCCTGATCTAAATCAGAGTTGTGTTTTGTTATTGGACTTCTGTGCTCATCATGGATTGTCCATAACAAACACCATGTTTAGGCATAAGAGTGTCCTCATGTGCACTTGGCACCAGGACACTCTAGGCCGCAGTTCAATGATCGATTTTATAGTCGTATCATCAGACTTGCAGCCGCATGTCTTGGACACTCAGATGAAGAGAGGGGCGGAGCTGTTAACTGATCACCACCTGGTGGTGAGTTGGCTCAGATGGTGGAGAAGGATCCCGTACGGACCTGGCACACTCAAGCTTGTTGTGAGGGTCTGCTGGGAATGTCTTGCAGAGTCCCCTGTCAGAAAGAGTTTCGATTACCATCTCTGGCAGAGCTTCAACAATGTCCCAGGTGAGGTGGGGGACATTGAGTCCGAGTGGGCTGTGTTTCATGCCTCTATTGTTGAGATGTCCAACCGGAGCTGTGGCCATAAGGTCGTCAGTGCCTATCGTGGTGGTAACCCCCGAACTCGTTGGTGGACACCAGCAGTAAGGGATGCCCTCAAGGTAAAGAAGGAGTCCTATTGGGCCTTGTTGGCCTGTGGGATTCCAGAGGCAGTAGATGGGTATCGGCAGGCTAAGAATGACGCAGCTTCAGTAGTTGCTAAGGCAAAAACTTGGAGTTTTGAGAGGCCATGGAGAATAACTCCTGAATGGCTTTGAAGAGATTCTGGTCCACCACCCAGCAGCTCAGGAGAGGAAAGCAGAGCTCCATCAGCACTGTGTACATGGGGGGCTGCTGACCTCAACTTGGGACATTGTGGGTTGGTGGAGGGGATACTTTGAAGACCTCCTCAATCTGCTTCCGATGAGGAAGCAGAGTCTGGGACCCTGGTGTTGGCTGTCTCATCTCTGGGGCTGAGGTCCAAGCTCCTCAGTGGCAAGGCCCTGGAGGTGGATGAGGTCTGCCCAGAGTTCCTTAAGGCTCTGGATGCTGTACGACTGTCTTGGTTGACGCGTCTCTGCAGCATCATGTGGACATCGGGGACAGTTCCCCTGGATCGGGCAGACTGGGGTGGTGGTCCCCCTCTTTTAAAAAGGAGGACCGGAGGGTGTGCTCCAACTATAGGGGATCACACTCCTCAGCCTCCGTGCAAAGGTCTATTCAGGGGTCCTGGAGAGGAAGGTCTGTTGGGTGGACGAACCTTGGATTGAGGAGGAGCAGTGTGGTTTTCGTCCCAATTGTGGAACAGTGGCTCTACGCCCTCTTCAGGTTCTTGGAGGGGGCATGGGAGTTCGCTCAACCAGTCTACATGTGCTTTGTGGACTTGGAGAAGACGTTCGACCATGTCCCTTCGGGGGTGCTGTGGGTGTATGGAGTGCCGGACCCCCTTGTATAAGCTCTCTGGTCCCGGTGCCATAGCTTGGTCCGCATCACCGGCAGTTAATCGGATTCATTTCCCATTGAGGGTTGGACTCCGCCAAGGCTGCCCTTTGTTACCGATCCTGTTCATAACTTTTATGGACAGAATTTCCAGACGCAGCCGAAGTGTTGAGGGGATCCGGTTTGGTGGCCTCAGGATTGGGTGTCTGCTCTTTGCGGATGATGTGGTTCTGTTGGCTTCATTGGGCCATGATCTTCAGCTCTCACTGGAGCGATTTGCAGCTGAAGCGAGTGTGAAGCGATTGGGATGGGAATCAGCACCTCCAAAACCGAGACGATGGTCTTCAGCCGGAAAAGGGTGTTTTCTCTGGGTTGGCAATGATGTCCTGCCCCAAGTGGAGGAGTATCTCGCGGTCTTGTTCACAAGTCAGGGGAGGATGGAGTGGGAGATCAACAGGTGGATCGTCTGCAGTGATGCAGACTCTGCATCAGTCTGACTTGGTGAAGAAGGAGCTGAGACAAAAGGAGAAGCTCTGGATTTACCAGTCGATCTAGGTTCCTACCCTCACCTATGGTCACGAGCTGTGGGTAGTGACCTGAAAGAACCAGATTATGAATACAAGCGGCCGAAATGAGTTTTCTCCGCAGAGTGGCCAGGCTGTCCCTTAGAAATAGGGTGAGAAACTCAGTGATCTGGGAGGGGCTCAGAGTAGAGTCGCTGCTCCTCCACATACGGTGGAGCCAGATGAGGTGGCTCGGGCATCTGGTCAGGATGCCTCCTGGACGCCTCCCTGGTGAGGTGTTCCAGACACATCCCACCGGAAGGAGACCCAGGGGAAGACCAGGACACACTGGAGGGACTACATCTCTCGGTACAACTGGGAAAGCCTCGGAAGCGCCCCGGAGACGGAAGTCTGGGTTTCCCTGCTGCCCCTGCGACCCAACTCTGGACAAGCGGCAGGAAATGGATGGATGTTTATTCTAATACACAAGTGGTTATTTAATGTTTTATCTGAATAAATTGTATTTTATTTACAATTCATTTAATTTAAACTTTTAATTAATTTGAATGTTTATTCAAAATTTTATTGATCAGATTTCCATCGTATTGTGTCATGTCCAAGTTTTAACTGTTAAACTGGAAGTGGATTTGGTTTAGTTATTAAATAAATACTAAACTAGTAAAGGGTTATGAATGGGCGTGAACCAGTTTGTATTTGAAAAACTGGGCTTCATTGTGACAAAGCTAATCTAGCTTAGACAACACTTAGACAAAATTCTGCTGTTAAAAGAAAGTGAATAAAAGTAAGAATTGTGTAAATAATTGAAGCAGGTGTTGGTGATGGTAAGAGCTCTGGGTAAGAGTGCCCTGAGAAGGCTGTTGGATTGGGGCGGCCTCTGGCAGCGGTTCCAGTCTGGGACCGGTAGGTCTATTAGTGTGTTTTCAGACTCCCAGTCATGGAATTTGGATTATTTCTACTTTCCACTGCGATCCTGCGACAGAGGCTGGCCCCGTTATGATCCACCAATCAGCCCCTGTGCCTTATTGATCTATGAGGATGATAGAGTTTTGTTAATTCTGTGCTTTGCTCTCTGCTTGCAGGCATGTCTGCAGGAGTGTGTGTGTGTGTTGTGGTGGTAGCGTGAGCAGAAGTGTATGTTTTCAGAGCTTTCGTGACTTGCTGGGAAGCCCCCCTGCTGTGCAGCTGAGTGCATCCCCTTCAGACGCATTAAAATAAGATGAGTGTGTGTCCGGTGTGTGTGTGAAGGAGGTAGCTGAAGAACAGAGACAGTAAAGAAGAAATTAGAGGATGGCAAACACACACATGCAGATATGGCTGAGTGTGTGTGTGCATGCAGAGATGCATGTGTGAGAGCCCCCTTGGGTCATTAAACTAAGATGAGTGCCATGTTGGACAGCAGAGAGGAAAGATAGCGGGAGGAAGAGGGAGGAGGAGGAGGAGATGTGTACATGGTGGGTAATTGGCTCTTAAGTGCAGCATGCGTCTTTCCCCGAGAGCCTCTCGTCTGTGCTGCTCTCATGGCTGAAAACTCTGTCCACTTATCTCCACAGCCAGCAATCGCGCTTTATCACTGCCTTGCATGTTTTCTTCTCTCTGGCTCTCCATCTGCACTCCTTACTGATACTAATAGATTCACCAGGGAGAGCATCACAACGTGGGATGATAAAAGCTAGGAAAAGCTAATAAATATATCCAAACTGCGATTTCTTTACCATTCCGCTTCCTTCCCTTTCAACTAAACGTTTAACAGGAATAAATTTTATTTAATCTAGAAATGGATGCTATGTTTATCTACACTGTATATGGCCATTGTTTATGTAACCACCTGGTTTTCTAGGTCCATTGGAACAAGTACCAGGATAGAACACCTCAATCAGAACCAGGAAGGATGGCCATCTTCCTGGACCAGGTTGGGGGTGGGAGAGGACAGGAAAGAGGGGTAAACCAGCAGCAGGACGCTAATTCAGGGATTCCTGCTGGGAAAGAAGAAGAGAAACACAAATGAATGAACAACACTGTCATGTGTTTCTGCATGGAGAGTAAAGAGAGCAGAGACGATCCCACTGCATCATGGGACATTGCCCAGCAGCCTCGGCCTATAGCAGCAGGAGCAAAGAATGGATCAGGGCCATGTAATGCTCTACCAGCGAAAGGAACACAGGAGATACTACTATATATTTAATGGCCGCGCAGACCACTGCTGTCTACTGTGCTGCCTCTTTTTCTGTCTCTTTCTGAGAATGGACATCATGATCTTGTTATTGTGGGTGTCTGAAACTGACATCAGAACTCGTCGTTAAACTGAACCCTCCACTGCCCTCTGGTGGATGTGCTGGCTAACAACCAAACCAATGAACAGGACGCATGAAAGTATGAGAACAGTGATGTTTGAAACAGACGTACCTATTTTTTGTATGTGCAGGGAGCATAAATGGGCTTTAAGGGTCACCAAACCAAATGTAACTATCAAATTGATCAGAAAGGAAGATTTGAAGCTTCGTGTTAAAGGTACAGAGGGTGTCTGCTTCTGTGACCCTGACTGGATCACACAAAGTCTTATTTTAAAACCAGAGGTTAAAAGGACCAAGCAGAGAGCAACACTTTAATACCAAGAGGAGGCAAAAACATTATTTGACCAAATTTATTGACACAGAAGGATTAAAAAAAAGTATTAAACCATACATAAAAAATCCCCTAAAGAAAGTTCAAAAGAAAATCCATAAAAGTCCAACCAGACTGCTAAAACCATTAAAACAGTACTGTTAATCATGCTAAAAAGTCATGCTAAAACAGTGTGGCACCACTGGGCTCGGAGTATCAACCATTTTGTCAGGTACTGGTGACGCGGTCTGGCTCTGCAATGAGTCTTCCTTGAGGTGGCCCTGTAAAGTGAGCTGGCGACAGTATCTGGTTCTCTCTCAATAATGTTTTAGCAACACAGTGCATCGAGAGCAGTACTCACATAACTGGACAGAGTCTTTACCCTGGCCATCTGCAGCACATCACACCCTTCTTTTACCACAGTAGCAATTGTTGCTTGCTGTTGCTTCCCTCCAATACGGACCCAGTATGGTTCTCTGAGGTACATCACAGCTCAAAGGGGCTACATTAGAGTGGACAAACTAACAGGATAACCTAAATCAGATAATGAGTGCCTCATATAGAGCCATCTATAGTGACAGAAAATCTCAGGCTTATTTTTATCGACACCAGAACAGCAGAGGGGATATTACATTTTTAACATTTTACTGCTTCATGAGACTTCCTACTTTGAAAAGTTGTGTCAACACTAGAAAATAGATGAACAGAAAGTAGAAATGTGAACTTAGAATGTCTGAAAGGTCCAAATTAAAGATTACTAGAAGTTAAGAAGTTAAATTATATGAATATGAACATATGAAAAATAATAAAAATAGTATTCAGGTGTTCATGTTTATGTTGACCATTGTTCCTTTCTTATTTGTCAATTAATTTTTACCAAAATGTGGTGAATTTATTTTGTATTTAATATTTATTGAAGTTATCATCGTTATAGCATCCATCTCCCATGCGAGAGACCAGAGTTCGATTCCGCAAAGAGAGGAACATTAACATCTTCCAGTTCGGTCCTTAGGCAAGACCCTTAACACTGATGCCTAACCACCTAACCACTGTAAGTTGCTTTGGATAAAAGCGTCTGCTAAAGATTGTAATAATATTATCATAGTTTTGTATGTTGTTATACATGAAAGAAAATACAGTGAAAAAGTCTGATGAGTAAATGTGTTTTTGCAAAAGTTTCTGGACCTCTGGTTTCCAATGGAGAGTAGATATGGACTTTTGAATATAAGATTAAGAACCCCTGCTATAAAGGATAAAAAGAAGCTTAGTATTATTTAGGGAACATTACAATACCATCAGGTACTTTGGATTATTTTGGAAGGGATAGTGAATAATATTACTAGGATTATAAGATCCAGCTGCTACATACTGGTTTGTACTGGGATTAAAAGCTTCAGCCGCTACGGACTGGTTTCTACTGGGATTAAAAGCTTCACCTGCTACAAATATGTTTATACTGGAATTAAAAGCTTCAGTTACTCCAGACTGGTTTATACTTGGATTAAAAGTGTGAGCAGCTACAGACTGGTTCATACTGGGATGAAAACCTTCAGCTTCTACATACTGGATTATACTAGCATTAAAGCTTCAGCTGCTTGAAACTGGTTTATACTGGGATTAAAACTTCAGCTTCTACAGACTGGTTTATACTGGCATCAAAGCTCCAACTTCTACAGACTGGTTTATACTCGGAATAAAAGCTTCACCTGCAACAGACTGGTTTATACTGGGATTAAAACCTTCAGCTGCTACAGAATGGTCTATACTTGAATTAAAAGCTTCAGCTGCTACAAACTGGTTTCCACTGGGATTAACACCTTCAGCTATTACAGACTGTTTAATACTGGCATTAAAGCTTCAGCTTCTACAGTCTAGTTTATACTTGAATTAAATGCTTCAGCTGCTACAAACTGGGTTTTAATGGGATTAAAAGCTTTAGCTACTAGAGACTGGGTTGTGCTGAGATTAAAAGCTCCACCTACTACAGACTGGTTTATGCTAGTATCAAAGCTTCTGCTGCTACAGACTGGTTTATACTGGGATTAAAAGCTTCACCTGCTACAGACTGGTCTATACTTGGATTACAAAAAAGGTTTTTATTTAGATTAACATGTTCAGGTTCTACAGACTGGCTTATACTGGGATTAAAAGCTCAAGATTCTACAGAATGGTTTATACTGGGATTAGAAAGTTCAGTTACTCCAGACTGGTTTATAAAGGAATTAAAAGCGTGAGCAGCCACAGAGTGGTTCATACTGGGATGAAAACCTTCAGCTTCTACATACTGATTTATACTGGCATTAAAGCTGTAGCTGCTACAGACTGCTTTATACTTGAAATAAAAGCTTCAGCTGCTACAAATTGGTTTATACTGGGATTAAAAGCTTCACCTGCTACAGACTGGTTTATACTGGGATTAAAAGCTTTAGCTGCTACAGACTGGTTTATACTGGCATTAACAGCTTCTACAGACTGGTTTATACTGGGAATAAAGTTTCAGCTGCTACAGACTGGTTTCCACTGGGATTAAAAGCTTCAGCTGAAACAGACTGGTTCAAAAATGAATTAAAAGCGTGAGCAGCCACAGACTGGTTCGTATTGGGATGAAAAGTTTCACCTAATACAGATCCGTTCAAACTGTCATTATAAGCTCCACCTTCTCCATACTGCGTTATATTAGGATTAAAAGCTTCAGCTGCTACAGACTGGTCTATACTTGGATTAAAAAAAGGGTTTTTATTGGGATTAACATGTTCAGGTTCTACAGACTGGCTTATACTGGGATTAAAAGCTCAAGATTCTAGAGAATGGTTTATACTGGGATTAGAAAGTTCAGCTACTCCAGACTGGTTTATAAAGGAATTAAAAGCGTGAGCAGCCACAGAGTGGTTCATACTGGGATGAAAACCTTCAGCTTCTACATACTGATTTATACTGGCATTAAAGCTGTAGCTGCTACAGACTGTTTTATATTGGGAATAAATGCTTCAGCTACTACAGATTGGTTCATACTGGGATTAAAAGTCCGGCTTCTACAGACTGCTTTATACTTGAAATAAAAGCTTCAGCTGCTACAAATTGGTTTATACTGGGATTAAAAGCTTCACCTGCTACAGACTGGTTTATACTGGGATTAACAGCTTCTACATACTGGTTTATACTGGTATTGAAGTTATATCTGATACAGACTGGTTTAAACTGTGATTAAAAGATTCAGCTGTTTAGATTTAAAATAAAACAAGTGGAGCAGAATTAATGTAGGTTGGAGACGTGATGAGATTTAAACTGCTCAAATCTTAGCATCGAACATCATACGTGGCTTTCTCAGTTATAATTCGGTGGGACTAAAACTGAAGCTTTTTTTTCCACAATTTTCCAGGTTGTTCACTCACATGTGGAGCTGGAACATTTAGCTGTTTAGAGATTTATGCATAAATTTTATCAATTTATTCCTTCATTATAATTAAATATTGCGTATTAAAAACAAACATTTACACTTTCTCACTGTATAAGTAACTGAAAAACACAGAAAAAATGTTCCCTTTAAATATACTTTTCATCAGATTCAGCTCCAGCTGTGCATGTCATCCCCCAAATATTATCAGACAAGACGACATTTAGTAGACTGCTGCAGCCCGGCCACATGCTACCTGGCTCTTCCTGCAAATCCCACTGTCTGTAGGAGTACCTTTCCCTCTCTGATGGTTTAAGACTTCCAACTTAAAGCATTCATACTAAGTCTTCTTGCTTCAGCAGAGAAAAAAAATAACTCCTGCAATGATAAATGGCTGCTGGGGGAAAAAATAATATTCTTTAGCAGAGAGAGAGAAAAGGCTTCTGTTCATGATTTTTCAAAACAAATTTATTTCTGACCTCTCAATAATCCTCAGAAAGTCTTTCAATTAGAGAATGGCTGAGATCCCCTGTTTCTGAGCATCCTGCTCCCAGACAGGCTGCAGAGAGAGCAAGATAATTGGCCAATAAAAATGTAAATAGGCTGGTGGAGCGAACCAAAATGTGATGTGGGAAAGTGTGAATGTGTGAGGAGGAGGGGAGGTTTTTCGGATAATCCGATGTGACAGTGTGGTTTGGTTTTGTTGGTTTGTTAATTGGAGTTTGTTTTTAAAAAAGACCATAATACAACACAGACCTGATTACTGATGGGACCTGAATGAAATAACGAAGGCGGAGCTTCTTCTTCCTCCTGAACATGACCTCCATGGAAGCTGCCTGATGGATGAAACTCTGAAGGGTCACATGATTTGATTGGTTGGTGTAAAGGTCAAAGTGCAGGTAGACCTGTAATTGGATTTGACAGCAGGAAATATAAGACTTTAATTTAAGGAACAACATGATCAAGTGAAGTCAGTCTCTAATAAGATGATCCATTCACAGGGTGTTGTTTAATATTTTATACTTTATTTTGACATCTGAAGATGATATTATTATTATTATTATTATTTTTTTTTTTATTATCGTTATTATCATTATTATTTTTATTAGCAAATTAGCAATTTCAATGATATTTTGACCAACATTCTATATTGCTGAAAAGAAAAACTTGACAGGCTGCTTGGTAAGGGAAGCACTAAAAGTCCTAAAATAAATACAAACGGTTATTCATTTATTTTTATTATTATTATTATTCCTTTTAGTAGTTCAATGTAGTGGTTAAATTGTTGGGATAACTATGTTGCAAACATTGAGTTGTAAGTTGTCGTATGTCTGCCTTGATTAGCAGCTCCATCATGTACATAACATGCTGGAGACGTGTGCGTTGTCAGACACAATTCAGATAAATTCTGTTGGTGAGATGTTGAAACAGTTTGAACTTTTTGGGTTAGGGTTAACCCTTAGTTTGAAATGAATTGTAATGGAACAGAGACTATTGGGGACACTGACACCACGTTTTTCAGAACTACTGTACTCAGTCTGATGTGTTAGGCCTTAAATTGATAAAATTGCATTGTGTATTCTGCATGTTTTTTTAATAAAAGACTTTCCCATTGACAGGGATGCAATGCTGCTATACCTAATTGCTGTTGGACAGAAAACTTTTATTTCTATATTTCACTTTTTTTCATTAATTGATTTCCTACTTCCTCATACAAACATGTCACACAAGAAAATAGCAGATCTAAAAGTTCAACATATAGCAACACATTGTGAGCGTGTTGTTGGGTTATTTTCATCAATAATTACTAAATTAAAAGGAATGTTTTTAGACTTAGAAGGTTTCCAACCAACAGCAGATACTTTCTGATCTACTTAGGGTTCTGCAATACACAGATAAAGTTCAAATTGTGGAATCAATTACTCCAACAAAGCAAAGAGCAACAACCTGACTTTGGTAGCTGTGGCTTTATTTCTGAGAATTTTCTGAAGTGTAAAACTCCACCCTGAACACACACATGTCCAAACTATGAGCAAAGGATGAGGAACACATGCTCAACTTGACCTGGTCTGACAGTGGAATTATGATGGATCATAGTTAAAATATTTCCATATATCGTTTCCTCGCTTCCATCTAACCCCTTCGTCGACGCTGCCGCCATGATTCATCTATGAATGAATAAACAGATGTCTGTGTGCACTGTATATCTGGTGGTGGGTGTGGCCAAGGTGCAGCAGCATTGCTGACTGACAGATTGCGCTCACGATCAGAAATGTCGTGTTTTTAATGTCGAGCAATCAGCCCTGAACATTTTTGTCTCGTCAATTTTTAGCTCGTCACCATCTCGTTGTCGTCATAAAAAAAGGTTTGTCAACTAAATAAATTCATCATTGTTGACTCCACTGATTTTAATAATTACTGACCTGTGCTTTCTTTTTGTGTATATACAATGTGTTTGAAAGAGAATCAAAAATATTTTAATATTTTTTAACAGTTTTTTTTTTGTATTGTGTAAAGCACTTTGTGTTGCTTTGTGGCATGGAAAGTGCTTTTTAAATAAAAATTTATTTGATTTAAATATTTTTTCCCAATTTATTTTAGACAACTGATGTACTTGCCTACAGGAAGGCCACAGCTCTTCGAGGCCTACCTTTACCCGAAGGAGAAGCCTGAAGGGTTTCTGAAGACATATCTGGTAAGATCTATTGCTACTGCCACTAAACTGACTTTGGCTTCATACAGTATCATAATGGGTACAGAACCTGATCATGTTGTTACTGTTTTTTATACTGTCAAAGGAATATGGTTAGGCCTCGCGATAAGCAATAAGTGAATTAATTGCACGGTAAGAAAAAATGAGCCGGCCGCTAGGCCTGTCGCGATAAGCAATAAGTCAATTAATTGAACGATAAGAAAATAAGAGCACGATAAGTTTGCCGGCCGCGATAATTTTTTTTCGTCCCCCCTTTACCATAGACTGTGTATGACAATAGGTTTCACTATGGAGTATTTCGACTAAACGCTCTGGTTTCTTGCGGAGTGATCTCTCCAGTGTCACACTTGACTGCAGCATGTTGCAGCACGAGCCGGTAAGCCGCATTTGTTTTGCACGGCTGCCAACACGCAATGGCCGTGAGACTTGCGTATTTAAGTGGCTTCTCACGCTCTCGCGCTAAACCTCCGATTCTCATGCTGAAATATGTAAATAATAGATGCAAGCATCTCCTCTTTTATTGTTTCGCTGCTTCCCACATGTAAGCAGAACACACACATTCTAGCTTACGACGTCAGTACAAAGCCCCCACTTCCTGGTCTACCGTAATAACCCCTGTAATCCGCAGGCACATTACGCAAATAGAATCAGCCTATATACTACCGTATATGACAAAATACACATTAAGAGCAATGCCGGCTAATCGAGAGGTTTGGGAGGATTCCCAGTGGGCCGCATAACTTTTGGGCCGGTGTCCCGGCGTATGTGAATGTGGTATCCCAGCTAACTGCTGGGTTGTAGTTACTTATAAGGCCAACAGAGGGCAGAATGACTTTGTTTCACAAGCAGTAGATTTTGAAGAGCAGAAGAAGAACACGGGTTTTTGTTCGATGTAAAGTGCTGAAGTTTGGTTCGTCATTAAAACCGGCATGCTTGTCTACTTGTCTGGAGTTTATTTGAAGATGCAACAGTGAAAAAGGCGCTTTTATTTATTTAGTTTATTGACCTTTGAAAATGTGTACTTGCATTATTACGGCATATGTCACTATATTAGTTGAGAATGGTCTCAAAATGACACATTAGCGCTCTGCGCAATATTATCGTTTATCGCGATAATTTCTGAGAAAATTTATCGTACAGCTAAATTTGTTATCGTGACAGGCCTACCGGCCGCAATAATTTTTTTTACACTTCCTGGTCTACTGCAATAACTCCTGTAATGCACAGGCATATTACACAAATAGTCAGCCTATATACTACCGTAAATGACAAAATACACATCAAGCGTAATGTCGGCTAATCGAGAGGTTCAAGAGGATTCCCAGTGGGCTGCTTTAGTTTTGGGTCGGTGTCCAGGCGTGTGTGAAAAAGGTGCAGTGTGGCGTTGCAACACAAACACACACACTTATGTATATACATATATATATATATATATATATATATATATATGTGTGTGTGTGTGTGTGTGTGTGTGTGTGTGTGTGTTTGTCTGTATGTGATTTTTTTATTTTGTAATACAATAATACTAACTTTATGTTTAATTTTTTTAAATATATTTTTTGAAAGGCAATTTTGTTTACAGAACAGACTTTATTATCCATCATACTTATTGTTTTTTTTTTTTGTTTTGTTTTTTTTAACTTGTCCTGTCCAGCATCATAGCAACAAAATGATAATCTGGTTGCTGTATCGTGCTGAACAAATTTGCTCTGCCAAGGGGAGGCCTATGGGTAAGGCTCCTCTTGATAATGTGATTAATTTATTTATTTATTTACTTTGAATCACGGAATCTATGTAATCTTGCTGGACCTGACCGGAGGGGACAGAAAAAGATGGAAAATAGCAAAAAGAGCAAAAGGAAAAGAAGAAAGGAGACAAAAAGATCACAGACAGAAGGAAACGACCCTTCAATCCACACCATCACCAGACAACAAACTGTTACACCTGAACATGAACACACCAGAAAATTTCCTACAACTTTTACAAAAACAGAAACACACACACAGAAAAAACAGGGCTGCCAGTCATTAAGAGTTTTTAAATAATAACCAAATCAAAAAGACATAACAGCGACCAGATACTAACTCACAGGAAAAATACAAAAAAAAAATTATCGCTTAGTATAAAAACCCACTGGACAACTCAATGACTGTGTCAGCATGCAGAGGATGAGGAGGAGGAGTGATCAGTGATGAAGAGTGGTGAGTGAGATCATGCAAATGCGACCTCGCCTCTACGGAGGCCAGAGGCAGACCAGGGCCAGAGACCTGGGCCCTCAGCAGCAGACCCGGAGCACCAACCCAAGCCACCCCACCACGAAGACGACTCCAGCCCCACCCGAAGGGCGGCAGAGGAGAGCCCCAGCAAGAGCCCCCCACGGTCCCAGGGCACAGGCCCCTGTGGGCCAAGATCAGCAGCCGCCGGCCCCGCCAGGGACCGGCCACCCAGGGCAGCCCAAGCGAAGGGCCCAGGGCCCCAGGAGCCCAGAGGCGGCCGCCCCACCCCCCAAAGGCAGAGGGCCTGCAACATGCCCAGGAGGACCATGCCCCCCCAGACAGCCACCTGGCGTGGGCCAGCACACACCCCGATGTTCCAGCCACACACCCCGGGAACCAGGGTGCTATCGGCCCCCTCCCCCCACTCCCCACCTACTTCAATCTGCACCCCATATAACCCCACACTCACACCCTCCCCCGTGCCGCACCCACAATCACTCACCACCACACAGTCACGCCACACACAACCCACCCACCCTGCGCCGTGGGGGACACCCCAGGCGGACCAGAGGACAGCGAGCCCCAAGCACAGAGTCTGTGGGTGTTTGGTTTTCTTTCATTATTAATGAGACTGAAAGTCCATTTTATTTACTGTTTTTGTTTTGTTATTTCAAATTTCTTCCAGTTCCAGTGTAAAATGTTCTTTAGAAATTAAAGTTTATAGATCTTTGAAAGCTTGTAGTTGCAGTATTATGGCATTGTCATTATATTAGTTGAAAATGGTCTAAAAATGACAACATTATGGCTTTGCGCAATATTATTGTTTATCGCAATAATTTTTGAGAAAATCTATCGCCCAGCAAAATTTGTTATCGTGACAGGCCTAAATATGGTCACTGATTTTTACATTATGAATAGTCTGTACTGAAGGAATGCCTCTGTGAAGCCTACTATTGCTCTCATGGAAGCTGCTTCTCAGTAATTCCAAACTGTGTGTAAACCATGTTGGTATAAAAACTAAAGCTTCATCAGAGGTGGAAGCATCCCCACAAATGCTGCTGTGTTAAAGTAACAGAGGAAAATATGAAGCATTTTTATTGCATATTATAGTAAATAACTGCTTTAAATTCTGCTGCAGGAGAGAAAAACCTCCATAAAAGCATGAAGCACCATGTGGACGTTATCTGGCCAAAGATTCATGCAGCTGAAATGAAACAAAGTTCCCAAGTTTTTAGTAAAGAGATAGCTAGCTGGTTTCAGTCAGGGCTTCGTCCTCCGATGACACAACTCTGTCCCACACTCTTTAAACTCATCTCCAGCTCTTCTTCTGTGGTGGAGCATTTCTTTTGGGACCTTATTTTATCCAGAAGGGGATAAAAAGTGGAGGAAAACTCTGCAAACAGGAGGATCCTGCAGAAACATGGAAACACAGTAAATACTTCCTGTAAATCTCAACTAGGAGGGTAACTCTCCTTCTAACTCCGCCTTCCATCAGCTGGCTTCCATGATTGATCCTCACTTATATATGGAATGAGTGCTACAAAAAAAAATAAATCTGGAAAATAAGGGAAATAAGTGAGGAAATATGTAGACAAAAACATTAAACAAATACACAAATGTTGTATATTTTTTCATTTATTTTGACATAATTTGTTTTTTTATTATTAATAATATATGTTTCCCTATTCTTTGCCTTATTTTTTCTTTATTATTTCCTTATTATTTCCCATATTTATTTCTTTATTCTTTTCTCTATTTGTTACCTGGCATCCAAGCTGTCAATCATCTGCTTTGGGGCGGGATATCCTGTCCACAAATGATACTAGCTCACTGTGCTCTGCGCCAACAGGATTCAGCATGACAAAAAAATAAAAAAAACCTTTCTTTATTTAAGTATATATCATCTGTTTCTGAAACTATTTTAGGCAACAAGTAAAACTGTTTTACTTTTTTTCCCTGACTGAAACCTGATGACACAGCGACAAATGTTGTATTAATAGTCTGCTTGTTCATGTACAGCTCCCCTCCTGCTAGATATGTTAAAGATGGCGTAGCTACGAAAGATGGTCACAAGGAGAACCCTCTGTTACTATTAAGAGGCTGTAGTATGAAACCAAGACTGGCACGTTTGGGGCTGGGGTTGGGATTTTCCAGCCGCCTCTGATGGCATCTTTCCTCTGGCTCAGGGACGCCCCCAGGACATGGCCATGTGCCACCCTGAACAGAAAGCAGGCCACCCCAGAAAATATTGTACTTTATTTACATATATATATATATATATTTTTTTTTTTTTTTTTTTTTTACTAAAAACATGGCACAGCCTGCTTTGTCTATATTTGAATATCAAAATATTTCATAAGCTAATTTAAAAAAAAAGATAAATAAAAAGTATTTTAATCAGGCACAGTGAGGGCACCTCATATGTAGGGTCCTACTGCAAGGGCCTTAGAGCGAGGACACCGAAGTGGGTCAGAACGATGTTGCCACTGGTAATAGAAAGGACACAATCAGCTCTACAACAGGCTCGTCAGTAAGTATTTGACAAAACCACAAGTACTTCAGTTTAATGGTTTTCTGCCAGCTGTCGGTGGGGTTTAAATAATTACAGGGATGATGGCTAGCGCTAACATCTGGATGTAGATGACCTGGAATGAATGGCAATATAGTTACCGTTACATGCGCTAATGCTACGAAGCTAACGTTAGCCAGTGTTCGTAAAATCAAGCCATTCATAAGTTAACGTTTGCACACGTTAGGTAGTTAATAACATTATTAACCTTATCTTCGTTAGATGGAGAACATGAACAACCTTGTCAACTTGTCTTTATTGATAGTTAACGTTAGCTGTCTGAATGCCTCTACCCAGGCAGCTAACATTATACAGAATTTGCTATAATAGCGTCATGATTTAATTAGTCACTGTGTGCTAACATTATGTCATTTTGCAGACAATGAAGAGAAAGTCTTCCAAAGATATTGCCTCCTTCTTCTCTAAGAGACAGACAGTTACAGGAGAGCAGCACAGAGCAAATGCTAGTCAGCCAGAGAAAGAATCAGAGCGAATGACACTGTGGCTACACCTGAAGGCAACTTAAGCCAACCGCAAATGTTTCCCTGACTTCTGCGGACGTCAGTTATACTAGATTTATTTCTCAGAACAATATCACAGAGTTGATCGAATCCTAGAGCTTTTCTTGGAGTGTAATATTACCGTCCTTGTGCTTCTTCCATAACTGTTATTTGTTTATTACTCCAGCTTTAGCTATAGTGTAATATTGAGAGTGTAGTGCTGTGTTGACAAGAATTTCTCCTTTGGGGATGAATAGTAATAGTTAAAAATGATATCCTGATGTTGTAATCTTGGGGCTGTAGTAACACTCAGAGACTAAATCATCTTATAGAAACAGCAGGCTCTGTTTATGAGGATCGATATCTTTTACAGTAGAGGGCTCAGAACAGCTGGATCCCAACCAGCCCAGGCCTCCAGGTAGTGGACCTGCTCATGGACCAGCAGGTGAGGATGATGTTTTCCTGGTGGTAGAATTGATGTTTAGAAGATCTGTTCTGAAAGAAGGTCCTGTCATTATATTTTTATAATAATGACGACTTTTCTCTGTTTTTCTAGACATGTCCCAGTCACGAGCAGATGGACCAAAACAGCCATATCTAAAGGTTTACCCTCGGACCGTGTACAACAACAGGAGACAGGGCTTCAACTACAAGTGGTTCTCCATTCATAAGTGGTTGGAGTATAATAATTTCCATGTTTACTGCTTGTTGGTCACACAGATCCCTGAGTGAGTGAGTGAGTGAGTGAGTGAGTGAGTGATTGAGTAAATTTTTGGCCTCTCTTGCCATTTTGTCCCTGTAATTTTGTCTTTGGTCACAAATATCGATGAAATAAACACATGAGAATGTAAATAAATGCAAATTGATAATAAATGTACAATCTAATGGAGAGAAGAGTCAGTGTGCTGATGTTCAATAAGGTTGTTTGTAGTTCAACGCTGTAGTCGCCACATACATTGAGAGGAACAAGTCCTACTTAATGTTCAGATGTGCCCATAATGTCCCTCCCAATATATTTTGGAAGCACACAATATCCACAATACTTGAATTATTTTTGCAATCCAGGAAGGCTTATGGGCTCGACACACGGGAGGCGACGTCATTCCTTCTCCATCATTTCCTACGGAACCTGCGTATTGAGGCGAAAATCACTGCCCTCCTCCAGGCAAGTGACAGGCGAAATTTGTGCATGCGATATGTTGCGCTCGTTCATGTAGACATGCACACGGGGCGACGCGACACAAGAAAATAGAAAAATGTTTAATTATTGTTGCTGTCGCCTGGCATTACAGCCAACCAGCGAGGGGCTTAATGGACTGACCAATGAGAGCAGGCTAGACGGCGCAGTGTGCAAACACTTTGAACATGGAAGAATATTTTAGCTGAATAAAAGGCAGCCGAGTGGCACCAGAGTGAATTAGTCCGAACGTAGGCTCTGGATTTATCTGGATCAGCCTTGACGTCCATCAAATGATGATATCCATGATGCTGTTTCCTATTTTGTAAACTGTGATGAACCCAGGGTTGTCTTTCTTTTTTACAGTAAAAAGCAAGATTTTTTGTCAATTCGTGCAAAATCTTCTGACTCTCGATCTGTCATATTTTGTTACGTCATGGGCTGGCTTGAAAAAGTCAAAATCCCCACCAATATCATAACCAATCACATTTCTTGGAGAAAAGTGCGATCCAAGGCACTGCTGCCGTCACTGCTGTTTGTCGTGTCCCATGTGTACGTTTCATTAAGGTTGCGATGAGTTTCGTCTGTCGCTATCATTGGTTGCCTCCCATGTGTCGAGCCCATTAGTCTAATTCCAACAATCCAAATTTTAAGGCCCCTGAAGGTAAATTTCAGTTTTTGGTTTTGTAGAATGAGGGGCAAAGTATTGAGATTTTGCTTTGAGTGCACCAGATTAATGCATTTTAATCTACAATGTTTACATTTTGTTCTGGGGGGGCATGCCCCCAGACCCCTTAGCTGAATTTGGTCCCTCCCCTTGTAGTTATGCATCATTGACTTAACCTTTGTCCACCCTGCTATTTTCTCTGGCCACCATATGGTCACCCCTAAAAAAAATCTCTGTGAGCATCCCTGCTCTGACTCTCCACCTGTGTTGCTCCCTAGATGTGCAGGAGTCTCTGCTGCTTTCTGCCAGGTGGTCAGAGGATCCTCCTGGATCTTTGCAGTCCTCATCGGCCTGTTGACCTGAATTCTGTCTCCCAGGAGTTTTTGTACCTGCCTGCTCTGGCCTGGTAACTCTTTTTTGGGGCTCTCACAGTTTTTGAACTTTGAACTGTTATACCAGATAGGAGCCAAGCTTCTTCTTTTTCTTCTTTTCTAGTTGGATGGATGAAAGGAAACACCGGACCTCCCAGAGGTCCCTATCTGGAGCTGAGTACCAAGCTCAGTTAACCCTCTAGCTCTCATTGCAGTAATCTCTTGTTCAGCAGTTACTCTCTGGGTCCTGACCCCTGGGGCAACCACCTCCCCCTGCACAGCCCCGGCCGCACTCCAGGGAACAGGTGGGTGAGAGGTCCCCATTGCCTCCACCCTCCCCGCTCATGACTGTTTGTGATGCGTCTGTTGTTTGTAATTAAAACTGAGGAGCAGTGACCACATTGTGCTGGGAGTGAGGGCACCTGAGCAGCCCCACCCTCCATGCACTACATGGCACGCTCCCCCAGAAGTTGTTTGTGTGTTGTGTTTCTTGTGTTTTGAAGTCTAAGTGGAATTAAAACTGAGAGACGACTCCCCACAGGTTGTAGCCAAGGAAACCACTTGGGTGCCCCCCCAGCTACACCCCATATGACGTGCACACCTCCCAAATCCCTGGGACCTTGACCTTGACTTGAAACATGACTTTGCAAATCAACTGTCTCTCACACACACATACACATGTGTGTGTGTGTGAGAGAGAGAGAGAGTGGGGAAGAAGAGTGGTCTGGGGATTAGGGCTGCAACGATTATTCAACGTTGCTGACAATAGTTGACAATGAAAATAGTCGACAACTAATTTACCTGTCAATTATTATTGGCAAAAAAAAAAAAAAACCCCTACAGAGTGAGACATCGTCTTCTTCCTTATCTCTGCTGAGAGTTGCACATGCACAATAAAGTCCGCAAGGGGAAAAATATGGCGGCCGACAGGGGAATAGAATGGCGACAGAACCCTTCAAAAGTCTGAAATAACTTCACGTTAAACTTACAAAAAAAATTAAATACATGTCAGATTTGTAAACCTTGCGTACCACGGAAGTACGTCTACAAAGTTCAAACATTTAAAGTTGGACTTGCATAACAACCTCATGCAAGATTTCAAAGCTGAAGGTGAAATAACAGCCATTTAATAATTACAAGACACAAAATCCGATTGGTCGACTAGTTGTTTTATCAGAATAGTCATTAGTTGCAGCCTTACTGGGGATGTAGGTCCAGAAGGAAGCAAACTTCCCTCTGGATGGTAAGGTTGAAGAAAATGGGATAGTAAATATCGTAAGTTAATGCAAAAGTAAGGGACGAACAAACTGGAATGAAACTGACATGGCAAAACTCAGAAAGGTCATTCTGGAATTTTTAAACCATTAACACACATCTGCAGTTTATTGTTTCAAACAGGAATGTTTCCAAATAAATAAAAGTTCAAAGCAGGAGACAAACTACAGGCCCGTTTCATTGCTTTCACAGGTTTCTAAAAGCCTAGTAAAGTCATTTATAAAAAGACTGGATAAATTTGTTGACAAACATAATATCTGATCAGATTGTCCGTACGGACTCAGAAACAACAGATCAGCATTGTTGACAATATGCATTTAATAGAGGAAATAACTAACTGTATAGATCAGAAACTATCTGAAGCAGCAGTATTTATTGACTTCAGAAAAGCCTTCGACAATATTGATCATGGTGCTTGATGAATAAATTGGAGCGTTATGGGATACGAGGGGTTGTGTGCTGACATGGATTCAGAGCTATTTAATAACAAGGCAACAGTATGTGATGATTGGTGAACACGACAGATTGTTTGGACATAGTTTGTGAAGTCCCCCAGGGATCAGTGTTGGGACCAAATCTCCTTAATCTCTACATAAATGATATTTGGAAAGTTTCTGATACATTGAAACATGTCCTGTTTGCAGATAATACCAGTATTCTATGTACTGGAGAAGACTCGCAGCAGATGCTGAGAAAAATCCCACAGGAAATAAGGAAACAAAGGTGGTTTGATAGAAATAAACTTTCAGTTATTTTAAATTAAACAAAAATTATATTTGGAAACTGTACAAATACTGGGAGACCAGTAAAACTAGGGGAGGTAATAACTGAATATAATTACAAATTTCTTGGTGTGATTATCAACCACAGAATATGCTGGAAGTCACATATCAAGCTTGTTCAGACACAAATGTTAAGAAATATTGAAGCTCTGACTAAATCTAAACCTTTTTGGAAAAAAAGCACATTCTGTACTGTTCACTGATTGTTCCATATTTGAATTATTGTGTTGAGCTTTGGTGAACACAAGAGTCCTCTGCAACAGTTATATATACACCAGAATTACACACACACACACACATATATCACAAACAAGCAGTCAGAGCTGTCTGCAGAGTTGGACATAGGAAACAAATCTACTATTTTGGAAGTAAAAAAAAACACTAAAATTCAGTGAAGTGGTAGAGTTACCACAATAACAATGAGTAAAGCTAGAAATAATTTACTACTCAACTACATGCAAAAAATGTTTTTTAACCATGAAGGGGAAGATAATCTGAGAGGAAAATTAAATCTGGAGATTTTAAGTGTGAGAACTATGAAAAGCATGTGCCATATAGTACATGTTAGAAAATGTTGTAATAATAATAATAATAATAATAATAATAACACATTTTATTTGTGGGCGCCTTTCTTGACACTCAAGGTCACCTTACAGGATAAAACACAAGAATAAAACAAATCAATAAATACACTCATAAATTAAAGGATGCATAAAATAATAATAAAAAGCAGTGTGAAATATTACAGTGAGTATGCCAGTTTAAACAGATGAGTTTTGAGTTTGGATTTGAACAGTTGTATTGAATCAGAGTTACGGAGGTCTGGGGGGAGGGAGTTCCAGAGATGAGGAGCAGAGCAGCTGAAAGCTCTGCTCTCCATGGTAACAAGGCAGGCGGGGGGGACGATGAGGTGGATGGAGGAGGAGGATCTGAGGGAACGGACTGATATGGAGACATGGAGGAGATCAGAAAGGTAGGGAGGAGCGAGGTGATGGATGGCCTTGTAGGTGAACAGCAGGATTTTGTAGTGGATGCGATAGATGACGGGGAGCCGGTGGAGCTGCTGCAGGACAGGGGTGATGTGATGGATGGAGGTGGTTCTTGTGATGGCCTGGGCTGCTGCATTCTGAACCAGTTGAAGTTTATGAAATGTTTTTTGGGGAAGACCGAACAGAAGGGAGTTACAGTAGTCGAGACGGGAGGTGACAAGACTGTGAACAAGTATGACGGCGGTGTGAAGGGTGAGGGAGGGGCGGAGGCGGTTGATATTATGAAGGTGAAAATATGCTGATCGGGTTATGTTATTGATATGTGATGTGAAAGACAGAGTGCTGTCGAGGATGACACCCAGACTCTTCACCTGAGGGGAGGGGGAAATGGAAGAATCATTGATGGGAGAAACTGTCAGATTTGGAGAGCAGATTTGGGGCCTACTAATAACATTTCTGTTTTACTGCTGTTTAATTTAAGAAACTTTGAGGTGAACCAGGACTTAATGTCTTGAAGACAATCTGTGAGGGTGGATGGTGGGAGGGTGGAGTTAGGCTTGGTGGAGAGGTAGAGCTGGGTGTCATCCGCATAGCACTGAAAATGTATGTGGTGTTTTCTAAAAATATAACCGAGGGGGAGGAGGTAGATGATGAACAGCAGGGGCCCCAGGACTGGGACTGACTGGGAAGTAAATGTTTTCAACTGGATGAACTGAGTGCGGCCAGAGAGGTAGGATTTGAACCAGCTGAGGGGGCTGCGGGTGATGCCGATGGAGGAGAGTCTAGCCAGGAGGATGGAGTGGGAAATGGTGTCGAAGGCCTCACTCAGCAGATCAAGGAGGATGAGAATAGTTAACAGACCGGAATCAGCTGCCAGGAGGAGGTCATTAGTGATCTTTAGCAGGGGCGTCTCTAGCTTTTGAGGACACCCTGGGCTTAGCCCGGGGAGCTTGATATTTATATATATATATATATATATATATATATATATATATATATATATATATATATATATGTATCCAGGAGTATTACAAAAGTGCTTCAATAGCAGCAGTACTGTGTTTTTCCTAAAACCTGATTGCAAATTTAAAAGAAGCACATTTGAATATAAAAATTCTTTAAGTTGATCACACACAAGAGATTCAATCATTTTTGACAAAATGCACAAATGTGTTATTGACCTGTAGTTGGTTAAAACTGCCGGATGGTCTCCTTTTAAAAGAGGAACAACAAAAGCTGACTTCCAAACTGAATCTCTTTACTTTCAATTAAAAGATGAAAAATTATCTTAAGAGGCTGTGCAACAAAATTGGCAGCCATTTTAAAAAAAATAAGGCTCTAAAAAATCTGGTCCAGGATGTTTTCTGTGATTTAAACATTTGAGGGCCAAGTGCACTTGCTGCACAGTAAAAGGTACAAAATGAAAACATTTAAGGGTTTATACAGGGAGACGTTGAGGCAGCTCCTATAGAGTCAAAAAAGAACCAGATTCCACAAAATGCTTGTAATGTTATCTTTGTTTGGCTGAGATAAATAACTATTACCAATGTCCATGACTGATTTGGACATGTCTGCTACTGGCTCCTCCTTTGTCTTTAGCTCATCTTTGCTACCTTAGTAAAAACTTAGTAAAAAATAAGCTACTGAAGTATTTCCCATGTCATTTTTTTCTTAACAAGGGGTTTGCCCTGATCCTGTCCAGGGTACAAGACTGGAAAAAAAAATATTTCAAAAGGGGTAAAGTACTGAAAAAGAACCCCTGCTATAGAGCATGATCATGATACAAGATATGATAACTTAACATGTTTCTGTTAAAATTTGGACTTAAAGGTGCAGCTTCGTTTGTGTTGAGATGTTGCAGTTAAGTTGCATTAATGCTAACTCAGGATAGCTACACTGTAAATAATTACCAGGATTTCACAATATTCAGCTGTAAAATTTCACACTATATTGCCGTATTATTACTTTACAGTATTTAACTTTAATATTCACAGTATAAGACTGTACTTTCAAAGTTTACTATAAAAACAGTGCCATCACAGTAATCTACTGTATTACTTGGTGTTTTAATTATTACCAGGATTTCACAGTATTTTATGGTGTTATTTCACAGCAAAATACTGTATAACAGGCCGTTTCCATTACAGCACAGTCTGACCATCATGGCGATCATAAGTGGAGTCAGTAATGTGAAAACATTTTCATGATTAAAAGGTTTCTTGTTGATCAAAAATGTGTTCATCAACACAGATTGTTGTTTAGAAGTGACGTGAATGTAATCGAGGCAAATGGACAATCGTAGATTGCCATCTAAGCAGATCGTTTTTTTTAACTAGCTGCCTGCTATTAGTTAGCTAACAAGCTATGTCTCCAATCCATTTAAAGTATTCTGAAGTGGGCTATCATCTGGGAAACACCGAATAATTATATGACTTAGGGCGACTTTGTTGTAACCATCCAACACGGACTCTTGGTGACGAATATTAAGATTATATGACGGACTAAGATGATGATTTCGCTAATTGCCAAGATCAAAGACCCTGCTCCAGGTAAAATCACAGCAAATTACATGAACTACACTGAATTGTGGGACCTGCCGCCGTTTCGTTCAAATCTTAACTGCTGGCAGTACAAGGACTTGATGCTACCCGCCCGGAGGAGAACAAGACAGAAGTTATTGTGAATGTTATTTCCCCTCGTTTTCTGTGCAGTTAAGTGACATCTCAGCGAAGTGGCAACCACCTCCCTGAACCACACGGAGGATTAACAGGTAAGTTGATTTTATTAACTGTTTGTGTGTTTCTGTTGTGTGTGAGCTACAGGGGCTTTTTGTGTCACGGTAGAGTGAATTTTTGCTCCACATTTTGATTTGAGGCTGTGGCTGTTAGCAAGTTAGCAAGTTGGTTTAGCACGGTACAAAACACCCACGCTGACGTGTGTAAAATTCTCAGTAGAGCAGCACGTAGGCTAAAATAACATGTGTTTTTTTTCAAGCATTTCAACGGCTTGTAACCACGGTGTCACGGTGTAATTTACAGCAACATATAAATGCCATCTTGGGGGAAAAAAAACGTAGGGCAATAACAGATATCCACCTGTTGAAAACTCGGTCTAACTGAAGGCAGCGGTACATTTTTTCCCTTTTCACATATTTCCTCTTCTCGTTTATTCATTTCATTGTTTTGGTGAATAATGTTCCACTGTAAATTTAGTGGGTGCGTTTTTGTGTCTGATAACGTTTATCACTTTATTAAGCACATAAAGCTGCACAGTAACACTCCCAATTATCACTATAAGTGTGGTGTGCCTGACTGTACACGAATGTACCTCAAAGCCACTGTTCTACAAACGCATATGTACAGAGAGCACAAATCAGTGGGATTGCCATGCAAACGAGTGGACACAACCTTAAAGTGTGTGGCTCAGCCTTGTGCATTCAAGTGCGATACTGTAACCTCTCTTATAAAGCATTTGAAGACACATACAAAAGAGGGATTAGAAATCAAATGTCCATTCAGAGGCTGTGACTGCAGCTTCACAGTTTCATCCAGTTTTGACTCGCACATTTCCAGGAAGCATAGAGGTAGACAATTAGAGGATCTATCTGATTTGGTTCTACACAAGTCTGTTCCCACAGAGCCTGAGCCTGAACCGGTGCCCTCATGTTCAGACGTTTCTGATGAACAAAATGAACAAGAAGTTCCTTTTGCTGTTGATGAAGCCTTATTCCTACACAATCTAACACTTCTCTACTTGAAATTACAGGCCAAGTTATTGTTACCAGTAAGCACTATTCAAACAATCATTGAGGACTTTCAAAATGCTCATGAAATTGGCCTGTCACACATGTTTAACATTCTTAGAGAGAAATTGAAGGTTCTTGGAATTCATGAGTCCACAATAAGCAACATTATTGATGAAATTAACAAAGAGGATCTATTAAGTGCTATAACAAAGGAGTTCTGAGCACAGATTTTAAGAGGAAGAATGCTTTTAAAAAGAGTTTCCACTATGTTGAACCTGTGCCTGTATTCTTGGGAAATGATGAAAATGGTAAAGAATGTTTTGCTCAATATGTACCTGTACAGGAGACATTGGCTGCCCTGTTCAAAAGCGAATCTGTGCGAGAACAGTATGCCACAACGCACATGCAAACCTCCACAGTTAATGTCTATCAGGATGTTAGGGATGGAGAGGTATTTAAAAATAATCCTCTGTTAAAAACTGAGCCATCCTCAGTTGGTGTGATACTGTACCAAGATGCATTTGAAGTGGTCAATCCGCTTGGCTCAGGGAAAAAAAAACACAAAGTGTTGGCTGTGTACTCAACTCTGACTGACATTTTGCCTCACAACAGATCCAGTTTAAATCAAATGCAACTTGTCCTCCTATGTAGGGAGCAGGACTTTAAGTACTTTGGGATGAACAAAGTTTTGGAACCACTTATCAAAGACCTTAAAATCCTCGAGGAGATAGGTATTGTGATAAGTGATGGTAGTGCTGTAAAAGGTACTTTGGTTGCCATTTCAGGAGATAACTTGGGATCCCATTCTATTGGTGGCTTTTTAGAAAATTTCAGCCGGGCTGATTATTTCTGTCGCTACTGTGAGGTAGACAGAGGCACATTTCTGAATGAACCCCTGTTGTGTGGTACCCCCAGAACAGCCCAATCTTACCAAAGTCACTTGCAACACCTGACAACTACCGCCACTGAATCAATATGTGGCATAAAGTGCGACTCTCCTTTTAACCAGCTGGCTAATTTTCATGTCTGTCAACCTGGCCTTCCACCATGTTTAGGCCATGATTTGTTTGAGGGCATTGTCTCTCATGACCTTGCATTGTTCATCAGCAATTTAGTCAAGGAGAAGCATTTTACTTACCTGCAATTAAATCGGTGCAAGAACCAATTCAAGTACCAAGGGAATGATGGCTTTGACAAACCAGCAGATATCCTCCCTGGAAGTGAGAGATTAAATGGGCATGCGGTTCAAAACTGGTGCCTGCTCAGATTGCTACCTCTCTTGGTGGGAGACAGGATTAAGGATCCCTGTAACAATGATGTTTGGCAGCTTATTTTGCAGTTGAGGGAGATAGTTGAACTTGTCTGTGCACCAGCCATTACAGCAGGGCAAATAGCCTATCTGAAAGTCGTCATTGAAGAATACATATTCCACAGGAAAAAGCTCTTCCCTGGTCATTCCCTGAGACCTAAGCACCATTATTTGTGCCACTATCCAGAGCTGATCATACACTTTGGCCCACTTATTCGCCTGTGGACTCTCAGGTTTGAAAGCAAACACACATTTTTCAAGCAATGTGTCAGAAAATTGCATAACTTCAAAAGTATTTGCAAAACCATGGCCGAGAGACACCAACTTCTGCAAGCCTATTTGAGTGCAGGCAACCTTTTTCCTGCACCTATACAAATAGAGAAGGGCACAGAGTTTTATGTAAATGATTACAATGACAAGATTAGGTCATCTGTTGCCAGTTACGAGTTTGAATCACAGTCTGCCATGGCTTGTAACAGTGTTACAGTTAAAGGCACTCTTTACAAAAAAGGAATGTTCGTTTTGCTTGGGAGCAGTGATGAAGAACTTTATGTTGGGGATATCAACCTAGTCATTATTTGCCATGACTGTGTGCACTTTGTGACAGAGAAACACACCTATGTAAAGTTGAGAGACATGGGAATCTACTGTGAGTTAGGCAAAGCCCAAGAGCATTATGTTTGCATCAAGCATGATGATTTGCTTGACTACTATCCTCTTCCAGCTTACAAAGTGTTTGACCTGTCACTAATTGCTCTTCACCATTCTTTTTCAGAGGCAGTATAAACAGGAAAGTGATGAAAGCAGGCAGAACACCTCAATACTGGACCAGGCTGTTGAGGTAAAAATAACTTTTAAGTTGTGAGAAGGTATATGGTGTATAATTTGATGAGGCATTTGGTGGAGAATCAAACTAAATTATTTTTGTTATATTCATAACTTACCACAAAGTTGCCATTTATTTAATATGACTTGTACTTAAATGTTTTTGGAATGCACTTAGCAGCCATTGTAATAGAAATATAAAGGATATTTTGTTGAGCTGTACTTCTTTGGAGCCAAAGCCAGTATGACAAACAGTGTATTTAGAGTAAAAGTTATGGGAGTGGAACAAATGTATGCTAAATTTCTGTTTTCATAGTACAGTTGAAACCTGTTAAATTGGCATATTTATTTTTTATTTATTGAGATGATTCTTAACCTTGATTAATGAACAGAAGTATTGCAAGTGGAAACAAACTAAGATGGGAATTGTTTGTCTTAGTGGTGGCACTCTTAGGGTCCCCACTGGTATAATAAATCAAGCTCCATTAACTGAAGACTGTACATTGCTGTAATCAATTTGTCCGTCACTTTCTCCTGTCTTAAAGAACATGAATCGTGAAGACATTAGGGAAGCAATCTTGACATATCTACCTGACCTGTCTGCTCAAACTCTTACATCCCTGCTGAAGGTGTTGGAAGAGCTTGGTGTTGAGAATAGAGCAGACCTTGTTTTTCTTCAAGAGAATGATCTGGAGAGATGCCTTCGACCGATCCAGTTCCGTAAGCTGCTGAGTGGCCTTAAGAATGAAGGTAAGTGCACATTTAAACAGTGCTGTAAGAAACTTGACCAGTTGCAACACCAATTTCAAATAACAATTTGGAATCTTTTGAAAATGTTTTATTTTCATTAGAGCATGAGGGGGTCATGATGAATATTTGGCCTATGATATCAGCAAAATAGCAAAAATTGCTGAATTTAATATTTTATTAATTTACACCTTTTTCAGCAACATATTCTCATGCTTTCCATTTGCTTATTGATATTTTCTTGTACTCTCACTTCCAGCATTTCCAGTAGTTGAAATGGAATATGCTGCTGTCCCCTCTTCACCTCTCAGTTCTCCTGATCCCCCATCCTCGAGTTCGGCAAGAAGTTCAAGCCCCTCTTTGCCTTCATCTCCACTGGCTGGCAGGCCATGGTATATACACTTTCGGGTCAGATGGAACATGATGCCAGCAGCAATTCAAAGAGCATTGTCAAAGCAAGCAAGACCATCACCAGGCGACAGAAAAGACATGGTGAGGGCAGTAGTTGACCAGATGTTTGAGCATGATCTCAACCCAACAAGAGCAATATGTCACAGCGTCGCCCGGAGCATTGTACGGGAATACCCTAAATGTTTTGCTGATGTCGGGAAGAGAGGTGATATTGTTGGAGATGGCAGTCACTCTCTTCTCCAACAAATTAAAGCAAGAGTGGAATACAAAAACAGAAAAAATACCATTGCGCGGCATCGCCAAGAAAAACAGTCACGCACTGCAGTGGTAGAGGGGGGCAGACTAATGGCAAGAGGCCCTGTGGATCAGTATGGCTGTGTGAGGTGGAGTCCTACAGAACTCCCATCTGGAGAAACTATGGAGAGCTTGAATGAAATCAAAAACCAACTGTCCAACATCTACT
Source organism: Melanotaenia boesemani (assembly GCF_017639745.1). NCBI lineage: Eukaryota > Metazoa > Chordata > Actinopteri > Atheriniformes > Melanotaeniidae > Melanotaenia > Melanotaenia boesemani. Next base: position 286,671 of record NC_055684.1, on the reverse strand, counting down.
CGAAGAAAGGAATTGTCAGGGAAGAGACAGCAGAAGCTCTGATGGAGAAGACGTATGTTATCCAACGCCAGTACCTTAACAGTGTCCCTGCACCAGCGATTGTGGAGATTCAGAAGGAGTGGCCTTTTCTTTTTTCGCGGAAAGGCCTTTACAACCACTTCGGCCTACTGACAGATGTCTCCATCCTTGTTAAAATACGAGAGGCCATGAACAACAAAGGCAGTACCATCATTCGGTTCTGCCAGGAACTCAGCCGTCATCCCAAAATTAAAGAAATTCTAGCTGATTATGAGCCAGAGATATCAAATAAGACTGTGTGTGTCCTTCTACTTCTGATGGCATACTTCAAAGAGCCCAAAACCTCCATCATGCTTGAGACTGATGTAAGTTGTTCAAAAGATGAATAAGTATTTTGTGATTACAACAGATATATGATACACATATCTTATTTTACAGCCATGTGCCACTGCTGCTGATGTACAAAGGACAGAGGAGCTGCCAAGCACCCCCTGCTTGATTGTACAAGGTACTGTTTTTGTAAGAAAAACGTTTTCTAAATGATTATAAATTCCTTCAATATGTGTTTTGAACATTTTTTTGCTCAATTTAGTGTCAGTCTTATCTCCATCTCTTCTGAAGCTAAACTTTTCTGAATGAAACTTATTCTCAATGACACATTCAGCATTCCACATGTTTATGACAGCACACATCTGCTCATTTCAGGTGAGCTGATGAAGCCCAGGGCGTGGATGTTGTCAATTGAGGAACGAGTGGTGATGGGACCACACAGCAACATCTTGAACGGGTTGGCTGCGCTTTTTGCCAGTTTCTATAATCTGAATCTTCAGTACCCTGAAGACAGTTCCTGCACTTTGGAGTTTATTCAGAGGTACAGTACACTCAAAAATATCATTCTAATACACACACACACACCCTTTCCAAGTCTCTCTCTCTCTGACTATCAAACACCGTTACCTGCTTCCTATGATTCTTCCTCTGGTTCTGTCTGTGACTCAGACTCTGACTCTCACTGTCCTCATCCTCATCAAAGTTCACATCCATGATATTAATGCTTTTTTTTGTTGATTTACAGATGCTTCCTGGGTATCAATCCAGAATCTGGATCCAAAACGAAGAGGAAGCGTGGAGGCATCAACGCACATGTAAGCACTCTAATGCGCAAACTGGTAGATTTTGAGTGGCAGGCAATGTAGAAGATTTTTTTTAACAACTTCAGAGTACATGCCTGAGTTGTAGTGGTTGTACTGTTGTACCCTTAACAATGTACTGTTGTACATCTTTGTTGGATATTTTATACTTTTATATGTTGTTTTTTTTTTAAATCTGTTCGTATGCTTACAGTTTGTGCTATGAATGTTCATGTTAAACATAATTGCACTTTGCACTTGAATAAAACGTGAAGACAAATCATCATTTTGTTCTGTTTTCTTTTTTGAGCATAAAGCAAGAGTGTAGTAAAATTTCAGTTAAAAATGCATTTTACTATGTATTATGCTGTTAAATTGTAAATTTACTGTAAATTATTGGTTAATAATTGCATTACTTTTACAGTAATTCAGTGTAATTCAGCACAGCAGTTTATTGTATTTATTTCACAGTTTACAGTAAGTCCACAACTAATTACTGCTATATCACGGTAATTCCTTGGGCATGGCAACCATGAATTCACAGTAAAGAGTCATTGTTTTATTGTAAATGACTGTGAAATAATTACAGTAACATGCTGTGAATTAATTACAGTAAACTGCTGTGAAAATATTTACAGCAAATTGCTGTGAAAGTAATGCAGTTATTAACCAATAATTTACCGTAATTTCACAGTTAAAATTCTTACAGTGTAAGGTTAGCAGCTTAGGTAGCACTAGCATACCTAAACAAAAATGCTGTATAAGTCAGAATGATTGTTGGCTATTGTAGACACTTACATTTCTAAACCCTGATTATAAGATAACCCTCAATTTTCCATAGCTAAAATTCAGAAAAAGACTATCAGTGTTTCCCCTAACATTATACCTCTACCAGATCAAACTGAACTATTCTGATCTGATTTCTATATCATAGCAAGTCACAGCAGAAGTCCTTTAAGTCTCATTTGCTCAATAAACAGTTTGAGTTCTTTTATTCACAGCTAAATAGTCTGGTGTTATTTATCTGATATGCACACAGACTGTATAGGATATACATGACATATGTCAGAGCTGATCTCTCTGTCGTGCTCTTGGAGTTTCTCCCGAGATGCGCGCACACACTTACACCTGCGCGCGTGTAACATAATCTAATGTCTTGTGTAGCGACCCCCAGTGGCTGTCCGCTTGTGTCAAACAAAAAATACACATATTTGGGACAATACTGTTTATCTTACCCTTTACTTTGTTGTAGCTGCATTATTTTAGATTTTCTGTCCATTTTGCTAGCTCTGGTTAGCTGCGCTCCGACTGCTGCTACTTTCTGCACATGTGCACACAGCTGGTGATCAGCTGTGGGTTTTTGGCGCTATAGAAGCAACTACTGTAATCTGACACCCAGTAATGTAATTTAACGTTAGTGACAGGGCTAATCAGACCCTGCAACCCACAGTCCAGCCCTGCTCAGCCCAGGGTTGCTCTGGATGTGAGTGTGTGTGTGCGTGTGTGTAGCCTGTGGCTGTTGAGAAATAACGGAGTTGAGCGACTGGAAGAGCAGGCGGCAGTTAAGTTTAACAGCATCTATATACAGTGATTGGTCTTTGCTGCCGAGGCTAGACTCAAAAAATCGGCTGACAATGCCATTGATTTTAAGTAACTCAGATTCTGTGCTGTGGAATGGGCGGAAACTAGATTGAAAATGTTCATACAGATTGTTGTGGATAAATGGGCTTGGAGCTGAGAGGCAACTGCTTTTCCAGGATTTTTGAAATAAATAGAAGATTGGAAATGGGACAGAGTTTGTTGAGATTGTTGGGATCCAAACCAGGTTTCTTAAGTGTTTTTCAGGAAGAACCCAATGTCCAAACATTATCCAGTTTAAAGAAAAATGACTAAATGTTATTCAAAAAGTATAAAGAAAAGCAATGTATATAAACCAATACAATTAAATATGTACATAAAACTATACTTGTAAATAAATAAGAATATATAAGTATACATGGTTTTATGCACATGTATGTATATGCAGAATGTATATGTAGGCATATGTTATGGGTACATGCATGAGGTGTATGAATGAATGAATGAATGAATGAATTTATTGTCACTGCACAACATTTACATCAATAATCATTGGTAGTGAAATTCTTAGATCCCAGGCTCTCCTAACAAAGCTAAAAACAATATAAACCACAATAAAAATAGTCAAACACAAAAAGCAAGAATACTACAAACAAGTTATACAGTAAAAAAAATGCTATTATTTAAAGGCGGCGTTGCTGCTGACAGCATTTAGAAGTCTCATGTCCTGCGGTATGAAGCTGTCCTTGAGCTGGTGGGACAGGCTTGAATGATGCAACTCAATTGGACGAACCACTGCTGAATGGTCCGCCTCACTGGTCCGTGTCACTTCAATTTCTGTCTATAGGAAGGTAGAAGCAGAACTGAGATGTGATCAGATTTCCAAAAAGGAGAGCGAGGGAGGGCCTTATACGTGTTTGCGTAAGGGGTGTAAATGCATAGAACAGCTGAACAGTGTTGGTGGTATCTCGGCAGGACTTTCCTCAGGTTGGTGCTGTTAAAATCCCCGGCTACAAAAAACGCAGCCTCCGGCCATGAAGTCTCTGCCCTGTCGATAACTTCAAACAGTTCTTCCATGTCCTCGTTGGTTTCAGCATGTGGTGGAACATACACTGCTGTCATGACAACCAATGTAAACTCAGGTGGAAGATAATAAGGTCGGCATCTGATCATGAGGTGTTCCAGGTCTGGAGTACAGCCCGTAGAAATAATTCCCACATCTGAGCGCCACTTGTTGTTCACCATGAAACAGACACCACCTCCCTTGCTCTTTCCTAAATGTTTAGTCTGGTCCAGTTGATAAAGAGTCCTCAGGAACAATGGCGTAGTCCAGGATCGAGGGGTCGAGCCAAGTTTCCATTAAAGCAAAAATGTTACAGGTGTTAATCTCTCGTTGAAACACCATCCTGCTCCGAAGTTCATTCAGCTTGTTGTCTAATGACTGAACATTTGCCAGAAGAATACTCAGTAGAGGAGGCTGATTCCCCTGTTTCCTCACCTGGACCAGGACTCCAGCTTGTGACTCTGTTCTTCCACCGCCTCCGCCGCTCAGGTACAACAACAGGTAGGCACCACCATGGAAATTCCCCGCTGTAAGCAGGTGGTGGCAATAAAAGTTTTTTCTACCTCCAACCTAATGCATAGTAATTTATCTCTAACATACTGTATGATAGGGCTTATTATAGCAGGTTGCATAACTAAGAAAAAGAAAAGAAAAAAAGAATAATACGAGACTAAATAGGGGGAAAAGAAACATTAGGAGAGAGAGCTTGAGATGCAGCAGTGCCATTGGCACCATCTTCAACATCGTCTTGGTCCTCACCCTAGGAACAGCTAAGAGACCAGTACCAGAGGACCTCAGAGTCCGTGAGGGTTCATAATTTAAAAGGTCTGATAAATAAAAAGGCCCAAGACCATTAAGACAATTTTAAACTGCTAAAAGAAGCTTAAAGTCATCCTGAAACACACGGGGAGCCAATGCAGCGATTTTAAAACTGGTGTAATGTGTTCTCCTCCTCTGGTCCTCATCAGAACTCATGCCGGAGAGTTCTGAAGTAGTTATAGGTTTGAGATGGACGTTTTGGGAAGACCAGAGAGCAGGGCATTACAATAATCTAATCTACTAGAAATAAAGGCATCAGCACCTCTGTGCTGGCAGAGAGAGGAATTGACGACTCTGGCGATGTTTTTAAGATGATAAAATCCTGTCTTTGTGGCATTTCTGATGTGTGGAATAAAATTCAGCTCAGAGTGAAAGCGGTAACCCAAATTTCTCCCACACTGAGGAGTATTGAAATAATGTATGAATTGTCTTTCAAGTATTATGTCGAGCAACTTGTTAAAACGTTGAAGCTGTGTCTTGTTTCTCTTTTGCTGCTAAAAGGAGACTTGTTGATGCTACGTTTATGCCTCTGATTGACTACGGTGATGTTTTATATATGCATGCATCCTCACAATCTTTAAAGTCACTGGATGTTGTTTATCATGGAGTATTGAGGGTTATAACTAATCTCAAAGCTCTAACTCATCGTTGTATTTTGTATGAAAGTTGGCTGGCCCTCGCTGTGTATTCAGAGACATCTTTATTTATAAGGCAATATTAAATCTGCTTCTTTTATACTTATGTAATGCTGTCCAATCTAAAAGAAACATTAGCTTCAATCTTCTTTCTGTGACTCAGGATGTATTTTTGCTCTCTATACCCAAAGTCAGACTTGAAATAGGAAAAAGAAGTTTTAGACATGCTGCTCCAACAGCTTCGAACTTGCTACAAGATAAGCTGTGTCTGGGGGAACCGGTCTCCTTTCACCTTTTTAAAAGTAAGAGCATTAAATGACGAGTCTTTAGGTTGTAAATGTTTTGACTAAAATTATTTTGTAACTTGAAATGTTGATGTATGTTTGTGATTTTATATGTAATTTTATTGATGGTTTTCATTGATTTGTAACTTGGTTTGCTGCTGTCTTGGCCAGGACACTCTTGTAAATGAGATTTTTAATCTCAATGAGGTTTTTCCTGGTTAAATATAAAAATAAAATAAAATGTAATTTTGGTAAAATGATGTCTTGCCCTCGGGACTGATTATTAAAACTTTAGTTTTGTCCTGATGAAGCTATAAGAAGTTCTCTGCCATCCATGACTGAATTTGTAAAGTACACTTTAAAAGGACTTTAACTGGCTTCAGGTCATCAGGAGGCACAGCAATGTAAAGCTGCGTATCATCAGCATAGCTGTGAAAATCAATGCCGTGTCTCCTGATGACATCCCCAAGAGGCAACATGTACAAATTAAAAAGAAAAGGGCATAGAATTGATCTTTGGGGAACTCCACACTTGACTTCATGGATTCCTGAGGCACATGGATCCATACTTACAAAAAATTGGTGATCTGTGTGATAGGGGTAAAACCATTTAGGAACAGTACCTCAGAGGCCCACCAGACTCTGAGTCTGTCTAGTAAAATCTGGTGATGCATTGTATCAAATGCAGTGCTTAGATCCAGTAGAACCAGGACAGAAAGTTTCTGTGAGTCTAAGTTAGATCTAAGGTCATTAACAATTTTTAAAAGGGCCGTCTCGATACTGTGGTTTGTCCTAAAACCAGACTGATATTTTTTTAAAATCTTGTGCTTATTCAAGAACTCATGTAATTGAATGAAAACATGTTTTTCTGTCATTTTACTTAAAAACGGTAAGTTGGATACAGCTCAGTAATTATCAAGAATGTTTGGATCTAAGTTACTCTTCTTCAGAAGGGGCCTCACCACCGCTGTTTTAAAGGCAGCAAGGAAAGCACCTGTCTGAAGAGAGTAATTTACTATGTTTAAAAGCTCAGGCTCAAAGCAACCATAAAATGTTTTTAGATGTGTTGTGGGAGTTGAGTCTAAAAAGCAGCTTTGTACCAACCAGGACAAACTCTCCAGTGTTTCCTCATGTAAAAGCAAAGCTTCAGGTCTGTTAAAATCATCATGTTGTTGAGATAAAAAACTGGATCTAATGACATTGATCTTACTTCTGAAGTGCTCTGCAAAGTCCTCACATGCATGCAGCGTTTGATGCGGGCATGGGGGAGTTGTTCAAATCTGTGTTTGTTAAAAGATCAATGGTTTTAAAAAGGAATTGTGGGTTGTTTTTATATTTGTAAAGAGGTTGTTGGAGTTTCTTGCCTGTTTTACTGAATTATCAGTTCCTTTAAAATTTCTTAATGAACTGTTAATTTTGTTTTTCCCTTGTTTCCTCTCTGCTCTCCTGCAGCTTCTTTTTAACTCGTTAATTTTCTGGCTTCTCCATGGCGTTTTGGATTTAACTCCTGATATTTTTGTTTTAATTGGAGCTGCTGAGTCAAAAATTTGTTGATTAATTTGTGTTATTTTGTTTTTGAAATAAAGAAAAATGAAATCAATGCATAAAACTGCCATAAAGATCATGTAGTTAACAGTAGATGTCGTAATGTTGGCCCTGTGGTGACGGCTGCCTCTCCAGTAGCTCCTCTGTTTTCAGCTCTTTTCAAACTTTTTAACTTCTATATCTCTATTTTTTCCTAACTCTTCTGTGAAGAGATTGTGTGGTTCACATATCCTATGGATACTTAAAATGTTTAAATGCAACCAGGAACCAGTTTTATCACTTATTTATGGGAGGAACTGCTGGCTCTGCGAACAAAAGGACAAGCCAGGATACGACACCCCATTCTGGAGGAGCTGAGGAGGAGATCCCGGGGCTGCAAGGCCAGGGCCAAGCTAAAAGCGGAGTGGGCGGAGAACCAGAGGTGTTACAAGCCATCGATTCCTTCCATCATTATGGGGAATGTGAACTCGCTGCCAAACAAGATAGACGAGCTGTCCGCACTAAACAACCAGCGGATCTACGGTGAGAGCAGCTTGTTCATCTTTACAGAAACATGGCTAAACCAGCTAGTACTGGATGCTAACGTGGACCTGCTGGGAGCTGACAGAGACACTAAAGCAAGAGGGAAACGGTGGGGACTCATCATGTATGTTAACAACCGCTGGTGTAACCCAGGACACATCACCGTAAAAACAGTGCTATGCTGCTGAGACCTAGAGCTGCTAGCTGTTAGCCTGCGGCCATATTACTTGCCGAGGGAGTTCAGTCATGTGATCACCGTCTGTGTTTATCCCTCCGAGAGCGGACGCAGCCACTGCCTGTGAGAAAATCCACTCTGTCACAGCAAGGCTGCAGACACAGCACCCTGAGGCTTTTACCATCATCTTCAACCATGCAGCCTTGGACTCTACCTTGGCTGTTTTTAATCAGGTTGTAGACTGTCCGACTAGAAACAACAGGACAATTGATCTGCTGTATGTTAACGTACAGGATGCATACAGACCAACTCCCCTCCCCCCTATTAGGGACCATCTACAGCCACTGTATACCCCCCTGGTCCAAAAGCAACCGGTGACAACCAGATCAGTCAGGAGATGGACCCTGGAGAAGGAAAGTGCCCTGAGAGACTGCTTTAACACCACAATCTGGGATGTGATGCTGAACCTGCATGGTGAGAACATAGAGGGGATGACACACTGTCTGACGGACTACGTGAACTTCTGTGCAGACGTGGTCTCCCCTATCAAGCCGGTCCACTGCTACCCTGACAACAAGCCACGGGTAACACGGGAAGTCCAGACTGTACTCAACAAGAAGAAGGCTGCCTTCAGGAGCAGAGACAGGGAGGCCATGAAAGCAGCACAGCAGGAGGTGAAACACTGTGTGAGGGAAGCCAAGGACAGCTACAGGAGGAAGGTGGAGCAGAAGCTGAAGGACAACAACATGATGGAGGTCTGGGAAGGGGTGAGGACCATCACTGGTCTTAACACAAACACAGTGTAGTGGGGGGCACAAGACTTCTTCAACAGGTTCAACCAGCCCGTGTCTCCCCCATCCCCGCTCTCACCACCTTCCTCTCTCCAATCCACACACCTCCCACCAGACACCACAACACCCCCTCCTCCACCCCCACATTAACACAGTCTTCACCACTTATCACCACAGACCAGGTCAGAGGACAGCTGAGGAAGCTCCGACCCAGGAAAGCTGAAGGCCCAGACAAAGTGTGTCCAAGATCACTGAAGACCTGCGGGCAGAACTGGGGGAACCACTACAACGGATCTTCAACCATAGTCTGCAGACTGGGAGAGTGCCCACCCTCTGGAAGACATCCTGCATCGTTCCAGTGCCGAAGAAGAACCGGCCCGGCGAGCTGAATGACTTCCGGCCTGTGGCACTCACTTCTCATCTGATGAAGACGTTGGAGCGGCTCTTCCTCAGCCTCCTCAGACCCCAGGTGCAACACGCCCAGGACCGCCTGCAGTTTGCCTACCAGCCAGGTGTTGATGTGGAGGATGCCATCCTCTACCTGCTTCATCGAGCCCACTCCCATCTAGACAAGGGAAATGGCTCAGAGGAGATTCTTTTTCTGGACTTCTCCACACTGTAAAAAGCAGGACTGGGTTTAATTAATATAACTGAACTAAAAATGAATAACTTATGCTTAATAAAAATACTTAACAGTTTGAAATCAATTTATGTTGATTAAAACAATTTTGAATATAATTTTAATTTCATTTAACACAGTTTTTAATTGGATAAAATAAGCCTAAATGAGATGAATACAATTTAATTAAAATCTATTAGAACCAAATAAACATAAAGAAAATTGATGGATTTTACTCATTTAAAAATCTTTGCTTTTAACCATGGAGTGCTTCCACCCAGAGTCCTTTGTGCCAAATGGGATCCGACCAGCATGCGCTGCACAGCTGTGGGTCCTCCATTAAACACGGGTCAGAACTTTTCAGCTGTCTTATTAAGTAGATTTATATGTGTGTGTGTGTGTGTGTGTGTGGGTGTGTGTGTGTGTGTGTGTGTGTGTGGTGGTAGCACGTTTGCCTAAAAGCATTAAGCAGTGTTATAAGTAAACGTTAAACTAACAGAATGTTGATGGAACATTTTGGTGATTTTTTTATTATTTTTTTTAACCAAGGCAGCAAACTCAGACTTAAACTTTGAGGCTTTGCAGCTTTTTCTCCTTTGGGTACCAACTTTGTCCAGCAGTGTTACACCGTATGAAATTTCATTTTGAGAAACTTGTAAAATTAAGAGTCTTCTCTGGATTTTAACCTCCCTCATTTAGACACGTTGTGTCAAAGAGACAGAGCTGCAGAGTGGGAGCTTTATAGCCCAGTCATGAGTGGAGGAGGGTCGGGGCGTCAGAATGCCGCCCGGTATCCGTTTTTTAAAAAATTCTAAATCAAGTTAAGTAAATGAACCGGAAGCTCTATCTAGGATGATGGTTTGTGGCTTACTCTGTCATCAAATCTCTCATTTAATCATTCATAATTCATATTTAAGTGTAAAAGAAACCAAAGTTTGAAAATGAGAAGGCCATAAAAAACAGCCACATGTTTTATTTGAAAACTCCAAATGTGTCAACTGACGTTTTACTGAGGTATGAGTGAAGCAGTTACTTTAATGGGTTTTTTCTCTTTCCTTTGTTGTTTTTTGACATTTTTGTCTTTCAGCTGATGGGTTTTGCAGGATTACAACACCAGGAACCAAACTGATGTCCAAGCTGTCGGCTGTCTTTAATTCCAAGAGTGGAGCTGTGGGGTTTGAAACCACAGGCCATCTTACATAAGGTATTTTTCAGTGACTTTTCATTTGGATATTTCCTTTTGTAGTCAAATTATTAGGATATCAGTTGCTACACACTCATCCCCTTGGTTAAACGCTGCTGTAGAAAAGCTGAGCGTTTATGGAAGAAAACTGGTTTGCATGTCCACAACCTGAAGGATCTCCTGGCTTCCTTTAACGATGCAGTTAGAGATGCAAGGGCTGCCTACTTCTCAAATTTAATCTCAAAAGGTCATGGTAATCCCAAAGTGTTATTTAACACCATTAATAAATTATTTACTCCTACTGCTCCTGCTGTCCTCATTGCTTGAAATGAGGATTGTGAAAAATTCTTGGCCTTTTTTTCTGAAAAAGTCAAAACGGTGAGAAGCTCTACGTCTCCATCAGCTGTGTTTCTGTTCCCAGTCCAGCTCGGCCTGTGATTATAGATAAATTTTCTGTTTCTGTTTCTTTATCCACGTTGGTGACATTAGTTGGCCCAATGAAGGCATCTTCTTGCTCTCTTGATGTTCTACCTACATCCCTATTTAAAGATGTCTTCCAGGCTACTGGTCCCTGTGTGCTCACAATAATTAACTCCTCTCTGCTGCTTCGTCAAGTTCCTGACGATTTCAAGAATGCTGTCATTCATCCACTCTTAAAAAAAGCCAAGCTTGATCCCTCTCTTTTTAGCAGCTATAGACCTATTTCACAATTGCCATTAATCTCTGAGATTTTAGAAAAAATTGTTGCTAAGCAGCTTACAGCTGCTTTAGAGACGCATCATATCCTGGATCAGTCTGGCTTTCGCAGGGCACACTCCACTGAAACAGCTCTGCTCAGAGTCTCCAAGGACATCCTGATGCAGAGCGATGCTGGTCATTGCTCTGTGTTATTGTTATTAGACTTGACCTCAGCTTTTGACGCTGTAGATCATCATGTCCTGCTGGACAGGCTGAAACACTGGGTGGGGTTTCAGGATCTTTCCTCTCTACCTCTCTACCGATTTCTGCCTCTGCAGCACATTATATGTTCTTTTAAAGATATTTCTTACCGTTGTTATGCTGATGATATTCAGCTTTTTATTCCTTTTAAACCTCAAGATGTTTTTAAGTTTCAGATCTTGCTTGGGTGCTTGATGCTGTCAGGAGCTGGATGAATGACAACTTTTTTAAACTTAACGATGTAAAAACTGAGGTCCTTGTTTGTGCCTCTGACAGATTTTTTTCCCGAGATATAGAGATGTGATTTTTGGCTCTTTGAAGGGAGCCAGATCTTAAGGAGCCGTTCCTTTCAAAGAGCCATTCAAAAAAACTGGCTCATTCTCACAATATCTTACAAAATTTCACAATATATAAGAATGACAAACAATCAAAATATGTACCTATATAAAATCTACTATACAAGATTAAATAATTATAGGAAAAATATAGATAAAAGAGGATAAACCTGAGCAGTTTACAAATTCTAGTAAATGTTTTGGATAGAACTCATAGTATTTGTTTCCAAACAATTCTCTCTGTCCATAGATTCTTCACATGAATGGAGCGTGTTGGACATCAGACTTCTATGATGTCACATGTTATTCATTTTATTTTCATTTTACTCAAACTACTTCTTATTTACTTATTTATTCATTTATTTATTCATTCAGTCATTTTTAGCTGGAAGGGGGGGGTATTGGGCTTGGCACGTGTGTGTATATGTGTGTGACTGTGTGAAAGATTTCATTGAGTGTTTTCATTCTTATGTTTTTAATCATGTAAAGAACTTTGTGTTGCCTATGGCATGAAAAGCGCTTTATAAATAAAGTTTGATTTGATTTGATTTGATGAAGGCGGTGTCAAAAATTTGTATATAAAAAGAATGACTCACAAATGAACGGCTCACAGCTGTGAATCGGTTCCCATTGTTCATTTAAAAGAGTTGTTCAAAAGAATCGATTCGTTCATGAACGTCACATCCCTACTGAGATAGCTGAAAGTCTCGGCCCACTTGCATCATATATTAAACCCTCGGTCAGGAATCTTGGTGTAACTCCTGACCGTACACTGTCTCTATATGCTCATATAAAATCACTTGTTTGCTCTTGTTTTTATCATCTCAGAAACATTGCCAAGCTGAGTCCAGTTGTATCACCGTCTGAGATGGAGATGATCGTCCATGCCTTAATCTCATCCTGGACTAGATTACTGTAATTCCATCTTCACTTGCTTAAGCAAAAAATCTCTTGACCAGATTGTTCAGAACGCTGCTGCAAGGCTGAAAACAAAATCCACCAAATTCACTCATGTTACTCCATTACTGATCCAGCTGCACTGGCTTCCCATTTATTACAGAGTACACTTTAAAAATCTGGCTTTAACTTATCGAGCCCTTCATGACCAAGCACCTGAATATATCAGAGACCTACAGCCCTACGTGCCCAACAGGTCCCTGAGATCAAGTGACGAAGGTCTGCTGGTTGTTACACCAACATGGCTGGAAACTAAAGGTGACAGAACCTTCCCAGCAGAGGCTCCTTCCCTCTGGAACTCCTTCCTCTCAGCCTGAGATCTGTGGACTCCATGATCTCTTTTAGAAAGCAGTTAAAACACATGTTTTTAAACTTGCTTTTACTTAGTTTTATTTGTTTTTGTGTTCTCTGTGTTATTGTTATTTTGTTATGTTGCACTTTAAGGTGCTGTATAAATAAACATTTACTCACTTTACTTACTTTTACACACAGTTAACTACTTCTGAAAATCTAATATTTTGAACTCCTCGTTCACATATTGTAAGTTATATTGATTTGGTCACGTTAGCATTTCATGAAAATAGTTGGAGAACCAGCATAAAAATGCTTGTAGTACCACAGATAATCCAAGTCTCACTGATGTTTTAAAACTGTTCCTTCCATGAATTTCCACATAATGCATCTCAGTGCTGAGCTGGCCTTGGACGTGAGGATGTGTTCACATAGCCGCTTCAGACCAGGCTTAAGATGAAGCTCTGAATTTAAGGTCATAGCTGTAACTGAAATAATGGTGAAACGATGGTGCTATCGCAACACTGATAGTTAAAATACTTGCAGCAAACTTAAATTGTGTGTCCAGCGGTACTAAATACTTTTAACAATATTGTCTTGAGTTAAACATTTATTATTCAGTACGCTGCTAAACAGCTACGACTAAACAACTAAATCGCCAGACAAATCTGCTGCATGGGAATTAATCTCTTTTTTGTCATAATGTTAGATGAATTCTTTGAATGACCAATGCCTTTTGTTACAATGGGAACAACTTTCAGGTCTTGCTACTCTAAACTTGGAAAAATCCTGTTACAATAAAGTCTTGATATTTGAAAAAGAGATCTTACTGGGTGCATCATATCTTGTTGCATGTTTTGTTACTTAAACGGAAGAGTTGAAATAGATTAGTGGTGTATAACCAGAGAATGGTCATTATTCTTGTCTTTTCAGGCAACAAGCAATCCAAGCATCAATTTTAGCAGAGATCTTGTTGTTCAGTGCCTGATGGTATGTCACATGAAGGATTTTGGTCTCTGTGATGTTTGGTGCTCTCACCATCCCACACTAAGAGAATACACCTTCTTCTCTTCAGTTCAGCATTCCTATTCTAGATTAGATTATTTCTTAAATAGCAGCTCGCTGATGAATGACATGTCAGAAATCAGAATCCATCCTATTAGCATTAGTGATCAAGCACCAGTATCATTCACTCTGAGAAGTAAGAGCAATAAACCAGCAACTAGAAACTGGAGATTTAATACGTCATTACTTAAACATCCTGAGTTTATCAGCTACTTTAAAAGAGAATGGTCCTTATATCTAGAAAATAACGACTTGCCAGAAACTTCAGCGTGTGTTCTTTGGGAAGCAGGAAAAGCAGTAATGAGAGAGAAAATAATTTCCTTTTCTTCTCATAAGAAAAAGAAGGAAACTTTGAGAATTTCAGAGTTAGAACTCAGAATTAAATCCTTTGTCTCCCCAGAAGAACACACACTAAATGGTATAAGGAAAGCTAAACTTGAACTTAATGAAATAATAGATAAAAAGACGCAGTTCTTGGTGCAAAGACTTCGCTTGGAGAATTTTGAGCATGGCAACAAATCTGGAAGGTTCCTGGCTAATCAGGAGAAAACAAGGAGAAAACAACCATCTCCTCTGTCAGAGATCCAGAAGGAAACATCAGCCACGACCCTGACAAGATAAATAACACTTTCAAAGAATTCTATAAAACATTATATACATCACAACTAACTACAACAGATGACAATACTGATAAATTTCTTAGTAACATCAATCTTCCACAATTAAAACATGAAAATAAAATGGTCTTGGTTTCCCCCCTTTCAGTCGGCGAACTCCATGAAGCTCTCCAGCATATGCTCAACAATAAAGCTCCAGGTCCAGATGGTTACCCAGCAGAATTCTACAAAGAATTCTGGACAATGCTGGCACCCACTTTCTACAATATGATATTAGAAATAAAGGAAAAACAAAAAATACCTTCAAATATGAACCTAGCCAAAATTACTCTACTATTAAAACCAGGTAAAGACCCGACACTTCCGTCCAGTTACCGTCCAATTTCATTAATAAATGTAGATCTCAAAATAATTAGCAAAGCTTTGGCCAGAAGAATAGAAAAAATAACCCCTCTAATAATACATCCTGACCAAATAGGCTTTATTAAAGGTAGACATTCCTCTACTAACATGCGTAGATTAATTAACATCATAGATTATTCTACTCTACATAATCTGGAATCCACAGTCATTTCTTTAGACGCAGAAAAAGCGTTTGACCGAGTAAACTGGAAATTTTTATTAGCAAAGTTAAACAAATTTGGGTTTGGGTCATCTTTCATAGATTGGATAAAAATATTATATAACAACCCAAATGCATGTGTGAAGACCAATGATCAAACCTCTCCAAGCTTCTGTTTGCAGAGAGGCACCAGACAGGGCTGCCCACTTTCTCCATCACTCTTTGCTATTTTTATTGAACCCCTAGCTGCTGCCATAAGACAAAATAAAGAGATTAAAGGAATCCATGCCAAAAATATAGAACACAAGATAAGTCTTTATGCTGATGATAAAGAGAAATAATAGACCACATTTCATCAAAGTGATTTGACAGGTGGGACTGACCAATCAGAAGCTGCGACGTCATCACCAGAAGTCCCCGTCCTTAGCCAGAATGACATCATCCCCTGAAACTACGTCATCAGCAGAGGTCCCTCCCCCCACTTTGAGCATGGAAAGGCCGTCAATCCTGATCCCCCCGCCTCTTCCATGGTTTTAGAGCCAGTGAGGTGAGGCTGGCCATAAAGGTGGGCTGGTCCAGCGAGGGCATGTTGCGGCATGTCTGAAAAACAGTCAAAATAAGAAAAAAGAATAAATCAGAGTTATTTTTGCTAGTAGTAGTGAAAAAGTGCAGTGATTGAAGCAGTGAAAGAAAAGGTACAGCTTTAAAAAATTTTACCTTATTGTGTTTTTTCTTTTTCCCAAGCTTTGCTGTGGATGCTGATGTGCCTGAAAAACAGTCAAAATAAGAATTTACAGCTTTATTTTGCTTTACATTGTTTGTAGACAGCATTGCAATGACTTCCAATTAATGAAAATGCAGAGAAGTGTCAGAATATGTTTTGTTTTATTTAATAATAATAATACATTTATTAATGATAATAAAAATACATTTATTTATTTTACATGTTATTTGTTTATTATAAAATATTTTAAAAGAAGACTTTTGTTTAATTATTTTAACAAGTTGTAAAAGTGTTGGTGGTTGCAGCTTCTCCCATCAAAATGTATGTTAGTGTACACAATGTCAAAGAAAAAAATGCAATAACAAATGTAAAAATGTGCCATTTGATTTGTGTCCATGAAATTCTCTTATTTGCTTGTATTGATTTCTAAGGTTCATCAATATTAATAAATTACAACATTAGTAAATACTGCAATAATGTACATTATAACTTCACTGTGATTAAGCTATTTTAGACTGTGCTTATACTAAGCATTACTATACTACATCTACTATAGACCAGCTGTAGAGCCTATCAGACCAGCAGTTTTTGAGAACAAGTAATGAAGAGTGTCAACTTGGTTTGATGAGAAAACAAGTCACTGAGGTTTTTAATTGTGGTTTAATAGATAGTATTTAAGGAAGTTACTTGCATCAGGCTGGGTTTCCGTGGTCTCAGTGGTCTGTGTTTCACTGGTGCCTGGAATGCAGCCACATCACCTGCATCAGCCAGATCAGTGACATTAAATTAAATGTGCAATAATGATTAAAATGGTGGTTGAAATTAGTTTCAGAGGGATGAAATGTTATTGGGACTTCCATGTCTTTTCATTATAGTCTAGTAAATTTTGTCAGTGGTCTGCGTTTCACTGCTTCCCGGTGTACTACTACAGGATGTCCCATCTCCTGCTTCCTGGTGTACTACTACAGGATGTCCCGTCTCCTGTTTCCTGGTGTACTACTACAGGATGTCCCGTCTCCTGTTTCCTGGTGTACTACTACAGGATGTCCCGTCTCCTGCTTCCTGGTGTACTACTACAGGATGTCCCGTCTCCTGTTTCCTGGTGTACTACTACAGGATGTCCCGTCTCCTGTTTCCTGGTGTACTACTACAGGATGTCCCGTCTCCTGCTTCCTGGTGTACTACTACAGGATGTCCCGTCTCCTGTTTCCTGGTGTACTACTACAGGATGTCCCGTCTCCTGTTTCCTGGTGTACTACTACAGGATCTACTACAGGATGTCCCGTCTCCTGCTTCCTGGTGTACTACTACAGGATGTCCCGTCTCCTGTTTCCTGGTGTACTACTACAGGATGTCCCATCTCCTGTTTCCTGGTGTACTACTACAGGATCTACTACAGGATGTCCCGTCTCCTGCTTCCTGGTGTACTACTACAGGATGTCCCGTCTCCTGTTTCCTGGTGTACTACTACAGGATCTACTACAGGATGTCCCGTCTCCTGCTTCCTGGTGTACTACTACAGGATGTCCCGTCTCCTGTTTCCTGGTGTACTACTACAGGATGTCCCGTCTCCTGTTTCCTGGTGTACTACTACAGGATCTACTACAGGATGTCCCGTCTCCTGCTTCCTGGTGTACTACTACAGGATGTCCCGTCTCCTGTTTCCTGGTGTACTACTACAGGATGTCCCGTCTCCTGCTTCCTGGTGTACTACTACAGGATGTCCCGTCTCCTGTTTCCTGGTGTACTACTACAGGATGTCCCGTCTCCTGTTTCCTGGTGTACTACTACAGGATGTCCCGTCTCCTGCTTCCTGGTGTACTACTACAGGATGTCCCGTCTCCTGTTTCCTGGTGTACTACTACAGGATGTCCCGTCTCCTGCTTCCTGGTGTACTACTACAGGATGTCCCATCTCCTGTTTCCTGGTGTACTACTACAGGATGTCCCGTCTCCTGTTTCCTGGTGTACTACTACAGGATCTACTACAGGATGTCCCGTCTCCTGCTTCCTGGTGTACTACTACAGGATGTCCCGTCTCCTGTTTCCTGGTGTACTACTACAGGATGTCCCATCTCCTGTTTCCTGGTGTACTACTACAGGATCTACTACAGGATGTCCCGTCTCCTGCTTCCTGGTGTACTACTACAGGATGTCCCGTCTCCTGTTTCCTGGTGTACTACTACAGGATCTACTACAGGATGTCCCGTCTCCTGCTTCCTGGTGTACTACTACAGGATGTCCCGTCTCCTGTTTCCTGGTGTACTACTACAGGATGTCCCGTCTCCTGTTTCCTGGTGTACTACTACAGGATCTACTACAGGATGTCCCGTCTCCTGCTTCCTGGTGTACTACTACAGGATGTCCCGTCTCCTGTTTCCTGGTGTACTACTACAGGATGTCCCGTCTCCTGCTTCCTGGTGTACTACTACAGGATGTCCCGTCTCCTGTTTCCTGGTGTACTACTACAGGATGTCCCGTCTCCTGTTTCCTGGTGTACTACTACAGGATCTAATACAGGATGTCCCGTCTCCTGCTTCCTGATGTACTACTACAGGATGTCCTGTCTCCTGCTTCCCGATGTACAGTAGTACATCCTGTAGTAACAGCATGTCCAGTCTCCTGCTTCCTGGTGTACTACTACAGGATCTAATACAGGATGTCCCGTCTCCTGCTTCCTGGTGTACTACTACAGGATGTCCCGTCTCTTGCTTCCTGGTGTACTACTACAGGATGTCCCGTCTCCTGTTTCCTGGTGTACTACTACAGGATCTAATACAGGATGTCCCGTCTCCTGCTTCCTGATGTACTACTACAGGATGTCCTGTCTCCTGCTTCCCGATGTACAGTAGTACATCCTGTAGTAACAGCATGTCCAGTCTCCTGCTTCCTGGTGTACTACTACAGGATCTAATACAGGATGTCCCGTCTCCTGCTTCCTGATGTACTACTACAGGATGTCCTGTCTCCTGCTTCCCGATGTACAGTAGTACATCCTGTAGTAACAGGATGTCCAGTCTCCTGCTTCCTGGTGTACTACTACAGGATGTCCGTTTCCTGCAGCTGTATTCAAACACAGAGTTGATCCATATTGGTAATAAGGCTACAGCATTCAGTTATTTCTATCATCCTACCACATCATTGGATTCTTCCAATAAATGTTATCAGACATTGTACCAATACCACCACTACTATTATCACTAATAAGCAGCTCCAAGGCTGAATACCACTACTAATAATAGAGATAATAACAATAGTAATAACTGCTAATAACAATAACAGAAAATATAGCAACAGTAATACTAGTTGTACATACAAAGTTCAAAGGGGGGGTGAACCTGAAGGATCAAGTATCTCCAGCAGGTGTCGGCCTCTGTAAATATTGCCTAAGTTTTTAGTATACATCAAGAAGGGAACTGTAACAAAGGATGGACACCAAAACTATCCCCAAAATGGTTACCATACTGTATGTGTGTGACAGACAGCTATAATTATAATATTATAATGAATGTAGAAGCACAGTTGATGTCATGGTTCTGCTGCTTGTCCTTCCCTTCCTGAGCTTTAGGTGGGGCTGTGCAGGCTTCAGGAAGCCTTGGGCGGAGTCCGGTCTGCTCCTGCCTCCGCAGCTGTGTTCCATCAACCCTCATCAACCCTCCCTTTATGAGGACTGCAGGACCAACCAGACCTCGCCAGATTATCTCACTGTTTCTGTGGTAAATTAGGTCGCCACCAGTATTACTTGTGCTTCCAGTCGAGTACGCTGACCCTGCCTTGCCTTTTTCCTCCGTCCTAGCACTGCCTTGCTGCTCCAGAACTTCAGTTTGCCTCCACCTCCAGTCTTCCTCCACCGGTCGCCTGCTTGTTACCTTCACCTACCTGCCTGCTCGCCCCACCCTCCTCCAGCTCAGGTACTGCAGCAGCTACCTTCCCCTCCACTCAGGATTTCCACCTGGATTCACTAAGCCACCCACTAAGATTGGATAACTGGATATTTTTTGATCCGGACTGCCACCTATCATTCTCCTCTCCTCCCAGAGATCCAGAAACCCCGGACCCTCCCCAGTTCTGACCACTCTGACTCCAGAAAACAATAAAGTTTGTTTTGTTTCTACGGTGTTCACGTCTGCTATTTGGGTCCTGCTTCACCTTATTCAGACGGCTGGACTCAGCCGTGACAGCTGAACCTGCACATGCTGGCAAAAACATTGTTTGTGTATCTGGAACATTCTAACAGCACCTCTAAATTCATCCTTACAGTACCTTTTTCACAGTTCAGGACAGGGTAGGATATTTTATTAAAGATGTTTCATAAACATAGTGAAGCGATTTATCAGACAATAAACATTGTTTAAACATTGTTTATTGCCTCACCCCTGCTACTGTATGGTAAAATAGCATTACAAAATCATATTTTAACCAGATACTGCTGATTTGACACTTACATCCATGTAGGTTATATGAAGTTATGCTGGCTAGCAAAATGATTAGCAAGCTAACAAAGTAACACACGATAGCACCTAGCAGGTTGCTAGTAGCAGCAATAGCTGAGTGGCAGCAATTAAATTTTATTCTGTAATACAAAATACTATTAAACATTTAACCGCATAATGAATAAGATGACTTACCTCTATAGTGGGCTTTCTTTTCTTCTTTTCTCCATTTCTGTCCTTGTGCTCTTCATTTTGACAATCAATGTCACTCAGTCGAGCCAGACTAACACCAAACAGTAGCTTGCCTGACGTAATGTCAGAATGCTGCCGATTTACTTTCGAACTTTCGATTTACGGGACACACTATGACTTATTTAGTGTTAATTTTCACTCAGTTTAGTTCAATGGAAATTTAAGGACACCACTAGGGGGCGCACCCAACACATTTGCCACCCTAGGCCAGGGATCTCCAACTCTGGTCCTCATGAGCTACTATCCTGTAGGTTTTGGATTCTACCCTGATGCAACACACCTGACTCAAATCACTGGGTCATTAACAGGCTTGTACAGAGGTGTGTTGTAGTAGGAGACATCTAAAACGTACAGGACAGTAGCTCAGAAGGACCAGACTTGGAGACCCCTGCCCTAGGCCATCGCCTAGTAGAATGAATGAATGAAACTTTATTGTCATTGCAACAGGTGCAATCGCCAGCCCTGGCTCCAGGACATGTTGGCTTCATCCATGAAAACAGGATAGTTCATCATAGCTGTGCACAGGCCTAAGCAGTGGAGTTCATGTTTGATTCTCAAACTCTGAGTTCCCACACTGACCATTCTGGGCTGTACCTGGACAGCTAGGACATAATTGTACAACATCATACATTCAGTGGCTGCTGGATACTCCTGTCCTACCAATAATCCCATACAACAATGTCTCCAACTGTGTTTATCATTTAATTATAAGCTAAAATGGAGGTCATTGTTGGAGTTATACCAGCCTGCTATACAAACAAATAATTTTTTTACAATTATTTTCCTCCAAAGTTTCATAAACAGATGTGTGGCATATTATAATTCTAGATTTCTACCTCGTGATTGACAAAAAGGTCTGAGGTTATACTGTGAGCCACAGTGAAGCACAGATGATTGATGAGGCAGTAAATGGGAAGCCTGTTCTGGGACACCGTCCACTGCAGCAGGGAAGCTAGTTTTTATCTCCAGCTTCATTACAGACACCTCCCAGATCCTTGGAAACACAACACATGGAAATACACTTCGAACGTTTAACTATGCAAAGTCACTAGGTTCAAGATTCAAGATTCAAGATTCTTTATTTGTCATTATACAAGTGCAGGACACAGGCATAATGAAATGACTTCCAGTACAACCCGTCCAAGACTAAAAAGCAACTACATGTAAGCACAAACAGAATCAGGCAGACTGAGGCAGCAGCCACAGCGCGGTGCGCCTGTATTAGTATTAGATATAGATGGAAAAGATAACATGAGGGGAATAAGATGAGGCTAGAGAAAAAAAGGCATCTCCACGCTGGGCCTACAAAAAAAAGTTGTAAATATACTGGACTGTTATAAACATTGTTATCCCAAGTTAACATTAGCTAACATTAGCTATCATCACCGTGTTATTAACCCGGGTGTTACAAGCTAGCTGTATTGTTCTTTAAATACCTTCATATTACAATACTTCTAACATCATTATTTTAACAAAGTTGGTAATTAACAAAAGTTAGCTAAAAAGACTTCCAGATCACGTCTGTGTAAAGCTGAGTGCCTCACAGATCTGTGACCGGATCTCCAACTGGCTACAGCACCAGAAGCAGCTGATGACAGATGCTAACTAAGCTCTTGATCCTTGTTTGGCAACCCATGTTAAACACCATCATATCGCTGCGATGAAACTCCTCCAGTCTGAAGTGAGAGCCACACACAACCATGTTTTGAAGTCTCGTCTTTTCAGCTGCACAAACCCCCCCCCACACACACACACACAGACATATATGTGTGTTTTTTGTATACATATATATGTCTGTGTGTGTGTGTGTGTGTTCTAACATTTTAAGAGTATTTTAAGAGCAAACTTGATTTATGCAGTGCTCTTGGACTCTTCTGGATTTCTATCTGCAAGTTATCCTCCAACCATTTTAAAATCAGAAGTTTCTTCTCTGTAGGGAATGAGTCCAGATCATTGCAGCGTATTTGAGCTGCTCTTTGGGGACGTGCAGCTCTTAGCATAATTTATGGCCACTCATTCAACTGGCTCTGGCCCAACTGCATGAGTGAGCACTAACTTTTAGCTTCATGGACTAGGGCTTGCTGAAAGAGCAGGTACTAGCTAAAATTTCCCTGGCCACTGGGAGTGGGCCTGAACGTTGCCAAACCCAGCCAGAAACAGCCTCTCACTTCATTATCCAAAGATGACTCAGCCCTTCATGGTGAAAGATGACTCGGCACTTCATTGAAAAAGATGACTCAGGCAGTGCACAGATATCTAGCAGAATTTTGATGTGTTTGTTGTGCAAAAGCCATCTGTTGCTTCTACACCCACTCAGTAACATGGGGCTTCGGTTATCGGATAGGATCAAATTTTGAAAATGCGTTGTTCAAAATTTCTAACGATTACATCCCTCACTACAAGTCCCGTCCCTCGTTCTGACAGAATGACAGACGTTCGTTTGGTACCTCCACCCGGTGCGTCATTAACACGTCACAGAGGGAGATTTCACCTGGTCGCCATGTTAGCAGGACAATACATGCACGTATGGTGTTACATGCTCCCGGTGGTTCCACTCGCAAAGCATGTAAACCATCTCTTCTACCTGCCGTTCTTCACATGGCCGGCAGTGAACACTGATCTACCTGCTGGAAATACAGATTACGTGATCCGTCAGCCTGAAAAAAATAGATTATGAAATCCGGATAGCTTTTATCTGGATTAAATTTTTTGAACAACAGGCCTATGGAGTTACTCGTGCAAGCAGCCAGTTTTACCTTTTAACAAGGACAGGGCTGACTGTGCTTCTCTGCTTGGATAAGCACAGACCCGGCTCTATGGGCAGGCCTCAGTGTGCAAGCCCCACCCATTCACAAAACAGAACCTCACAACCAGGAACTAGCCTTTTCATTTTAATTTGTATACTTTTTAATACAGTTTTAATTTATTTAACAGCTATTTTATGCATAAATCATCATAATTAGAATCTGTTCCTGTTTGTGCTCCTTCAGCAGGGGCGATTCTGGCATGAATGGCTCCCTTGGCAAGGAGTTGCTCTTGTGCCATGGATGACCTTAAGTAAGTTTTTATGAGCTTCAGTTTGGAAAAGCTTCTTTCTGCCTCAGCAACAGTTACAGGTAAGGTGAGAGCAACTCTTAGAACTGTCCACAGATTTGGATATATTTCAGTCAGTTCAGTGTCATGAAGAAAAGACAGCAAATCAAGCTGAGTCGCTCTCTGTCTTGGAAGGTCAGGCAGGCTTTTCAGCTCCTTCACAAGCTCATCACCATCCAGGTCAGATTGTCCATTATGCTGTAGTATGACTCTGAGAGCTTGACACGTTTTACTCAGGTCCTCATGTGACAGAGTTTGAAAGTTAGATAGCAATCTAAACCTGTCTCCTACTTGTTGTAGAGTTGAAAATCTCTCTCGATTAGCAGATACTGCACAATCAGCCACCATGTTGAAAAACTCCACCTCAAGTTTTTTAAGAGCATCACTTAGTGGCTCATCATAGGATTCATATGAAAAGTGCTGCTTTGTGGACCCGAGTTTCTTGTTCCGGCGCACTGCCGCTACATTCATGTCTTCACAGATGTCCTTTGCAGACATCTGTGCTGAGACAAATGCTGTTGCTTAGTAGTTGTGCAGACCATTCTCTGTCTTTTTCAGGAGATCAATTGCAATGTCGACCTGCATTGTCTGGGACTGCATCATCTTCATAATAAGCATGCATGACATACTTAGCACAATGCATGCTGTATTGTGCTAAGTATGTCATACCAGACAACTGTGCAAATACTGAATCGATAGGATCCCACCTCCTCCGACAGAGACTGTGGCTCAGTCTCGACGACGGGGTCTTTTGTGTTGCTCCTGACTTCAACAAGTGCGTCCCTCACAGCTGCCGCCTGGTATTTTATGGGCTTCATGCTCTTCACCTTGCTCTCGCACCTTGAGTCAGTCCACATTCTCAAAGTGAGGTTGACATGTTTTTTTAAGATTGCCCATCTCGGTGTGGATGCTGAAAAAAGGTTGTAAAGTTTTTGCAAAATGCCAAAATAATTTGCAACAACAATATTTGAGGTGTGTGCCCTACTTGGCACAAACAGAGCTCTTGGATTTGTTTGTAGGAGCCTGGCCTGTACACCCTTGTTCTTCTCTCACATGTTGGCCCCATTGTTATATGCTTGGCCCTGTTACGGCCACTGCCGATTGCTGGCACCTGCAGCTCATTCTGACGCTGACTGGTGATCTTAGAGCGCTACCTGGATTGGCTGGAGTCGGCACACCTCCGTTTCCGCTCCTCTGATTGGCCATGTCTGGACCTATCAGGCTGCAGTTTGTTAAGGGCTGAGGCTAAAAAGGCTGCAGCCGAGGCCAGTCTGGAGGGGAAGCTAGAATGGCGCAGGCCGCTTCCCCTCACCTTGTGCACTGTGTTCGTGTTGTAGGAGCGAGGCTGATTAGTGCAGGTGGCCTCGTCTCCGAGTGTGGCAGATAATTGGTGGCATAGTTTACTGGGTGTCCGCTGTGCTATATGGTAGTCTGTTTGGTGTTGGTCTGTTCGAGTGTGCAGCAGGACATGTCCTGGCTGTTTGTGTGTTCCCAGTGGGGGACGGTAGAACTGACCGTGTAGTTTAGACTTACCTTTTGTTTTACACCCAGTTTCAGTTTTAGCTATGCCGCTTCCTAGCGTGTACTCTGCCTTCGTTGTTGTTTGTTTTAAGTTGTGTTGGGCTAGGTTAGGGTTTTGTTAGTGACAGACGTCACATTAGTTTATGGAACTGCTGCTCTTTTGTTTGGTTTGGTTTTCACACCGAGTTCTGTATTTTCATTTGGTTTCACTCGGTGGGTTTTATGTAGGGTTTTGTTAATTCCTTTGTGTATTTATTTCAGCAGTTTCACTAACCCCAACACATGTTTTCCTTTGTTCCAGGTTTTATTCTATGTTCTATGTTTGTGTAAATAAAATGTGCTGTATTCACCTTTTACATCTTCGTCCTGACGTAACTTTGTTGCACCCAGTCACACCCCAGATTTGGGTCGTAACAGCCCCTACAGTCCTCAAAAGCAATCAAAATGATGGAGGCTAGATGCTCACTGGTGGACTCCTCTGCCACTAGAAACCCCATAAAATGCTCCTTAATACAGGGCTTGTCCTCCAATGTGACTACTCTTATTATGACAGATAGTTGCTCTGTGTGGCTGATGTCTGGCAAGCAATCCAAAAGAAACTTAGACTGTTTGATGTCATTGACCATTACTGAAACAAAATGGCTGCTCATTAAATGTTTTGCGTTTGCTTTCCCAGGTAACTCTCTGTCAATATGATCCTTCATGACTGGGTCAAACTAGGCCATTAAAACTACTTCCTTCAAAAAGCTTCTATTTGAGGGTGAATACAACAAGTCTGTATGTCCTCTTAAAGCTAGATTTCTAAATGATAGAGATTATACAGTAGAAATAAGGCGTGTTGGTACCTCTCTCCATCGGTTTGTCCAAAAGTGGGTCGAGGGTGAGCTGGAGCCTATCCCAGCATTAACAGGTGAGAGGCAGGTACACCTGGACAGGTCACCAGTCCATCGCAGGGCCAACATAGATAGGGACCCACCCAGCAGCTGACGGTGAACGCTGCACCCCCCCTCCCAAATCTTGACCTGGTTTACGCTGTTTGCTCACACCAGCTCCTCGGCGATTGCCGCCCTGGGTGGCTGCCCATGTCACCATATCAAAAGCTGCCACTGTCCTTCAGCTCTGAGAAAACTGATCTATCCAGAGATTTTAGAGTTGTGTGTCTGTATATTAAATCTCTGTGTGTATAATCACCAAATCATGCAATAACTTAAAGGACACACTATGTTCTGTAAGTTATGGCGATGTTAGGTGAGAAGTCGTTGTTTAGCTTTAATGAAGTAGTAGATGGATCATTTTGGACAACGGATATCAGAAAATGGTTTAACAATAACGTCAGTCATCAAGGATCAGCCACCTCCAGCAGCCCGGATTCCAGATAGTAACCATAGCAACCACAGGTGCATGTCCCTCCTCATCCTCTTCCTCACCACCTGCAGCTGGATTAAACTCCGTCCAACTCATCCTCTCTGACTTATAGAGTACCTTTACAGGTGAGTTACTGGGTGTAGAAGTGTGGTACTTTAATACTTAATACTTAATTTTTGTTACATAATCTGTTTTGATACGGGTGAAATATTGAATTGTCATGCTAGAATTTGGCCTCTTATAAATCAAAAATTCACTTGTTAAATGGGGCCCACCCACAGCGACCAGTTGCCTGACCTGGTACTGGGTCCTGGTCCTGGTTCTGGGAATGGGACATTTAGATGGATGGATGGTTCATGTAACAGCCCAACACGAGATGAAAATTAGCACCAGATATAAGCTCTCTGTACAGTTGCTTCCTTTGTATTGAATCGATGTTGAACTGTATCACTCTGTTTACAGAACGCTTCATTATGGAGTCTTTTGTCATTTACATGTTGAGGAAATGAGCTCATCCACATTTACCTGCCCTGATGTTTCACAGGTTTCTCATTCTGTTGGCAGCAGAATGTGTGACGTGGCCACGGGTGAGTGCAGACATCCACACGGACAGGGTTTGTTGGTAGGACGCCTGGCTGACTGTGGTAATCTCTCCATCTTCTCCTCTCTACACTTTTCAGATCTCTCATTCGGCAGGTACACCAGACCCCTGAGAAAAGTCTAACCTCACCATGAACCCACATCTCAGCTCAAATATGACAGCTTGCGCTCGCCTCTCATCTTCCTGTTCAGCTCTGACACTGAGGCGCACACACATCGCTCTCAGTTTCCGTCATCTAAGGACTGGAGCAGGGAACGCTTCCTCCCTTCCCCTCACACCGGGAGCTCAGCTCTGAAAGGAGACAGAGAGGAAAAGCTGCAGAAGATGTGTCAATGTGACCTTTGATGGTGAAAGTGTGTGAGCGCTCCCATAAATCCTCCATCTTTGCCTTTGTTTCTGCCTTTCCTCCCACCTCCTCCTTGTATCTGCATGAAAACCCAGTTATGTTGCTTTTATGTCGTGAAGCGACACAGTTTTGCTTAATTAACTAATTTCAAACATGCTGGTTGTGTCTTCATGCAGAGCAGCAGTTTAATGTCATTTCCTTCTGGGGTTAATAAAATCATTTTATCACTAGGTTTGGATTTTTGCACAAAAATGATGAGATGCAGAGCACATGATGAAAAATACACTAAACTAAAGCTAAAACTATTCTTTTTAAAAATGTATTTTCTTTAAAAATTGTACTTCAAATGTCCCTGATGTTTAGGTTGTCACAGAACTTGCTGTTAGAGTGCCCTGAACAAAAAAATAAAAAAAGAAGCTGGATATAGTTGTATTAATATTGGCCATGTAAAAGGCTGACTGATGAGTTGTAGCTACGATAAAATGGATTCATCTTCTACTCATGGCCATTGTTCTGTTTATCAGAAATAGTTTGAGTTAAATGATAAGTGAGCTAATATTTTTAACTAAAAGCAAGCTAAAGGTTTACTTTATGCTTAATTTGACCAGCTATTAATGGATGGAGGAGTCCTTAGATGAATACAAAAGTTTAACAGAATTTCTACAACTGCCATAACACTAAATCTAACATCTGGTATCCTCCAAAAAAGGCTTTTCTACAATAATGTATCTCTCTGCTGGCATACTTCGCTTACATTTAAGCTAAAACTAAGTTAATAGTTTACTCTTTGCTTAATTTAACCTCTTGTAGGGGGGTTGACGAGTCTTAGGCTGTATTTGTCTTTCCAAACAAGCTTTTCTAGTTTTGCATCGTTCCACCTACATACATACTTTTAAGCTAAAAGCAAGCTAATGCTAAACTTGAGCTAACTGTTTAATTTGAGCTTTTCTTATAAATTAATTGATGTCCAAAATTTTCTCAGTTGTTTACAAAACATAATGTTTTGTAAGGCTGTAGAGATTTTAGAAAAGCTTATTTCAGAGGTCTCCAACCCTGGTCTCCAGGCCCAGATCCTGCAGGTCTTAGATGTCTCCCTGCTGCAACACACCTGATTCACATTAATGGCTCATTAGCAGGCTTGTGCAGAGCTTGTCAGAGAACATCATGTTTTCTATCAAATAAAACCAATTAAATTCAACTTAAAAGAAGATGGAGTTTGAAATGTTCCAGACAGATGACTGTTTTATTCCTAGTAAACTAAATCAGACACATTCTTTTTCATTACATTTGTTTCTAATATTGTTCTCTACTTTTACAATACATTTATTTAGGATTTTTTTTTCTAGAAGCACAGAGCACAAACTCCCACCAAGCCATTGTCATCTCCCCACAGAATCCTTCAAAAAAAAATTCTGGATCCAGGCGTTGATCTGGATCACCCCCAAAGTCTAATCACTTGTTCCTTATTTCATTTCAGACATTTCCTAAAAAAATTTATCATAATCCATCCATAACCTTTTAAGTTCTGTTGCTAACAAACAGACCAACACAACATGACCTCCACCATGATGGAGGTAATGCAACATTCACAGACAGTCTTCTCTGTGTGTAATTTACCACATTTTACCAAACACTAATAAAGCTTACAAATGCTGAATATCTTCTCCTCTCCTGTTGCCTTGCTTCCCTCCATGCTTGCTGTTTACTAACCATGGCTGCGCTGGCTGCCTCTCATCTGTTTTAATAACAAAACGGCAGAAGATAGTGATGACGCATTCAAGGCATCTCGAAAATGTGGGTCAGGAGGAGATAAACTATGTAATAATCAATGCAAACATGGGTTTTACCGATGCAGACATGCTAAGAAAGATACGTTCTGCATTTAGCTGGCAGCTGTATCTGATTCACACTGAAGCTACCAGTGCAGTCGCATTGCAAACGTCTGTCTCACCCCACCAATTCAAATCAGCGAATCTCTTGTTCTCTACTCGACACAAGTCCTTGTTCATTTAAACGCTTCACTGGGAAGCTAAAGTGCGCCCAAACAGGGCAATTTAATGAGGGAAGATGCATCATGGACCTGGATGATGAACACATCATGGACTGGGGCAATGGACACATTATTGATCAGGACATGTGACATATCATGGACCTGGACAACTATCACATATTGGACCAAAACAACAGACCCATTATGGACCGGAGCAACTCAACAATCATGGACCAGGACAAAAGTCATATCATGGACTGTGACAATGGACACATCATGGACTGGGATGAAGCATGCATCATGGACCGGGAAAATGCACATATGAAAGGCTGGGACAATGGACACATCATGGGCCGAGACAATGGGTACATCATCAGACCAGAGACAAACAAAGAAGATGGATCAAGGAGACAGAAACCAAGAAGCTGACCAGATACACCACCAACCGAGATGAAGTAACCTTCATGCTCTCACACACCTGCATCTCTCTGTTGCAGAGACCATGGAGATACTGGGGGCATGGCCAACCTGAGGGATCTGCCAGTTTGGCCACACCCAGGAACCAAACCAACATCTTCCTCCTTCAGTTGTACTTAAAGTAGAACCTGGATATGTTTTTTTAAAAGTCTTGCATCTGCTCCTTGATAGGAGCCAGTGAAATGCATGCAAATGTTTGTCCTGGTGTCCATTTAAAATTTTGGTTAATATCTTTAGTTCTATCAGCAGGATTGAATAAATCATGCGTGTAAATTCCAGGGACATGAACCCTGTCCTGTACTTCATTTTGGCCTTTTGGCTTTGCCTTTACTTCCATCATCTAGATGTCAGTTTTTCACTGATAAGAGGAAATACAATTAGTGTGTTGTCACGGTGATTGTCTCCCTTTTCCTCATCCCTGTCTCCAACCTTAGGTCAATATCAAAATGTTAGAAATAATGGCTGCATTGTTGTGACATTTGGCGAGCACATTCATAACCTACAAGGATTAACCCAAGAAATTTGATAGATTTTCTTTTTAAACCAGACGCTTGAAGAAAAACCTGTTCCCTTCAGCGTTACCATGACCAGATGTTGTTTTTCAGAGTCCATGTAAAAAGAAGGTGCATTCACATTGCCAACCCAAACATGTCTGATTTAAATATTACTTTAGATTACTTTGCTGCCAGGTGGACCCTTCCTGCTTTGCTCTCCCTTCTGCCTGCATTTTTCTTCTTTTTTTTAAATCTATTTTTCTTATCTTTACCAGCAAAAAACTAGCGGAATAATGTTTCCTAACCCTGCAGTATCAGTGAGCTGCACTGAGTGTGACCAACTTTCTTTGAGAATAACAGCTGGAGAAGAGGACTGAAATGCTGCAAGGCATTCTTGTGAATGAGGAACTTATTGACTCTGTTGTAGCTTCTGTACAAGCTACTGAGTTGTCAAATGGATTGAGTCAAATCTTCATATGCGAAGGCATGTCGAAGGTGGAGCCTCCCGCTACAGACCTGGCTGATACACTTCCCTGGATGTGTTCAAATGACACTGGAATAGCTGGGAAGATCCCAAACCGGACCATCAGACTGATCTCTCCTTCTGGAACAGTGTTGGTGCCAGACCAAAGTCATCAACCCCGGCCAGAACCTGGTCTGATGTTGTTCGTCGCAGAGGTAAATCCAGCAGGAAATTTAAAGCTCCAGCACTCACTCCACCACCTGAAGTCTCACTGCATAATAAATATGATGTGTTGAGTCATATTGAAATGAATGATGATGAATGTAATACAAGGATCTATAAAAACTCAAGAAATAGCCCTGAAACTCAGCCCAGGGCTAACCAGACCAGGAGGAGAGGCCAAAATTCCACAACCTAGAGAAGCTATCTGCGACTCCACACTAAAGGAAACAGACTCAGTTCTGGTTGGGGACTCTATAACAGCATGTGAGAATGGAAAAGATGGAAAATCTAACTTTTCCTGATCCATCAGTCGAGGAACTGATAGAGATCTTTAGACCATTCTGTCTTCACATCCAGATGGTGTGAAGATTATTGTCCACATGGGGTCTTTTGATATTCTGAGGAGGAAAACTGGCTCTGAGATCCTGAAGAAAGACTTTTGTCTGCTGTTAGAGAGACTGTGTCAGTTTGGAGCACCAGGTTCACATTTCTGGACCCGTTCCCACTGTGGGTAAAGGAACTGAGCTTTTCAGTAGACTTTGTGGCCTGAACACATAGTTATCAAATGCATGTATCACCATTGGGATAAAGTTCACTAATAACTTCAGCATCTTGTAGAACTGTAAAAAGCGACTCAGGCCTGATGGGCCACATCCACCTGGATACAGATTACTTGGTGCACAGTTGCGTCATGCTGTTGGGATGGCAAGGCAAGGCAGTTTATTTGTATAGCACATTTCATGTACAGGACAATTCAAAGTGCTTTACATAAAACAAAGACATTACAGATATTTAGAATAGTAAAAGGCATCAACACATAATCAACACATAATCACAATAAAATAATAAATTACATTAAAATGATTAAAAGCAAGATAAGTTAAAAAGTTACCTTACAGATTTCATGCATAGGCGCCTGAGAAAAGAAAGGTTTTTAACCTGGATTTAAAAATGTCTACATTTTGGGAAAGTTTAATCTCCACTGGCAGTTTGTTCCATTTGTTTGCAGCATAACAGCTAAATGCTGCTTCTCCATGTTTAGTCTGGACTCTGGTCTGGACTAGTTGACCAGAGTCTTTGGATCTAAGAGCTCTGCTAGGTTTATATTCTCTGAACATATCACAGATTTATTCTGGGCCTAAACCATTCTGGGATTTGTAAACAAGCAGAAGGGTTTTAAAATCTATTCTGTGACTGACTGGAAGCCAGTGTAAAGATTTCAAAACTGGTGTGATGTGTTCAGATTTCTTAGTCCTGGTTAAAACTCTAGCAGCAGCGTTCTGGATGAGCTGCAGATGTTTAATGCTCTTTTTAGGAAGTCCTGTTAAAGACCATTACAGTAATCCAGTCTACTGGAGATGAATGCATGGATGAGTTTCTCCTGGTCTTTCTGGGAAACTAAACTTTTAATTCTGTTGATGTTTCTGAGCTGGTAAAAAGCTGTCTTAGTGACAGCTTTGATGTGGCTGCTGAAAGTCAGATCTGAGTCTATCAACACTCCCAGGTTATGAACTTGGTTGGTGATTTTAAGAGCCCGAGTCTCCAGGTGTTTACCAATGCTGACCCTCTTCTCTTTGCTACCAAACAGAATAATCTCAGTTTGGTCTTCTTTTAATTGTAGGAAATTCTCCTTCATCCAGGTGTTTATTTACTCCAGACATTGACACATTAAGTCTATTGGACTGGAGTCATCTGGTGACAGAGACACATAAAGTTGTGTATCATCTGCATAACTTTGATAATTAATGCTATAATTCTGTAATATTTTACCCAAAGGGAGCATATACAAGTTGAACAGAAGAGGTCCAAGGACTGACCCCTGGGGGACTCCACAAGTCATGGCCACTCGCTCGGATTCATAGCTGCCGATTGTAACAAAATGTCAAACCCAAACATGATGTACAGATAAAAGCGAAGGACCCAGACAACCAACTCCCAGCTCTCCCCCCTCACCAGACCCTCTGCTCCACATCACCCAAGGTCTTCAAAGGATGTCTCTATCCCGGACCAGACCCTAGAAACCACCATCTACGAAAAAATACAGGGCCTCCCCTCCTCATCCTCCTCTTAGATCATCTGTCCTAGCACAGCAGGGGACAGGAGGAGGTGCAGGATGTTCACAGAGCAGCAGCAGAATTCACAGCAAAGATAACATACCATGATACGTTCAGGGTCCTGCTGTAGTTTTGCTACTACTGACAGCTGTTCTGAGATCAAGCCTGGACCCAGTAGGATTCCTGGGTTAGTAAAATAAGGAATCGAACACAGTCAGTTTGTGGCGTGAATCGATCTAATCTGTTAACTGTACCTTGTATAACTCAGAATACAACAGAGACCAATTTAAACTTCATAAAGCTGCTGGACTTCATACTAGATCTCTGTCCAGCAAGTTACTATTAGTTCATAACTTCATCATTTCTCAGTTAAGATTTTTTCTTTTTCTGACAGAAGCATGGTGAACAGAAGACAGAAGTGCTGCAGTTCTTAATGAAACATTTTAATTTTAGGAATAAATGTGGGAATGGGAGGAAAGGGGGAGGACAAGCTACCTTATATAAAGATTCATTCCAATGGAAAGAAATTTCATTGGCTGATTTGACTTCTTTTGGGTATCTTAGTTTTATTTTAAGGGGAATTTCTAAAATTATTTTCTAATCATCTACAGACGTCCAAGACACTGAGCAGATTTTATTAATAAATTTTCTGAATTATTGTCAGTTATCTCGAACATTCACATAGATAACATGATGGATGGAAATGTGAAGGAATTTTCTTCCATATTGGATGTTTGGTTTGTCGCAACATGGAAAAGAACCAACCCACATTACAGGCCACATTCTGGATCTGGATCTCTCTGAAGGTGGTGATATTTACTCTGTTGTGGTCACTGACTCGGCCTTTTCTGACCATTTTTGTATTTTGTTTGATTTACTGATCACTCAGAATGTCCAACCAACCTGCTCCTCGGTTAGGAAGAGGTACATTAATGAAAGGACAAGTGCTAAGTTTGTGGAGGCCATAGCTATGTTACCAACAACCAGAGCAGAGTCAGTTGATGGACTCCTGGATAATTTCAATCTGAAAGTCTTGAATGTAATGGATGCTGTTGCACCAATAAGAATCAAGAGCACTTTGATCAAACAGAAAACATCATGGACAAACACCACTGTGGTCACCAGCCTCAAAAGAGAATGCAGAAAAACTGAGCGGAAATGGCGGAAAAATAAACTTCAAATTCACTATGAGCTGTACAAACAAAGCCTGCGTAACTATAACAATGAGCTGTGCAAGGCCAGAGAGCTGCATTTATCTGAAATGATTAATAGATTGATTGAAAAACTTACAAACCCTCCTATACAGATAAGAGCTCATTTCCACTGAGAAATGCAACCATCACACAAGAAAACTAGTCTGTGTCTAAAACCCGGAAATAATTCTGATGTTATGTCACAATTTAAAATGGTTGATTTAAAAGTCCTACAAGAAACAGTTTGGCATTTGAAATCAACAACATGCGCTGTGGACATGATACCATCCGACTTTTTAAAAACAGTTTTTACCTCAGTAGAAAGTGGTCTCCTAGTGATAGTTAACAGCTCGCTGGCATCAGGCATTTTCCCCAAGTCACTAAAGATAGCTGCTATTAAGCCTCCTAAAGAAAAGGACTCTAGATGCCTCTATAATGAACAACTATAGACAGTCTCTAACCTCTTTTATTTCCAAGATTATTGAGAAAGTTGTATTTCACCAGCTTCATGACTTTTTAAATGAAAGTGGAAATCTTGATAAATTTCAGTCCAGCTTCCGACCTCATCACAGCCCTGAAACAGCCACTGGTCACAGTGGTAAAGGACATTAGGTTGAATACTGATTCTGGTCTAGTATCGGTCCTGGTTCTGGTCCAGTATCAGTCCTGGTTCTGTTGGATGTCAGTGCTGCGTTTGATACTGTAGATCACAGAATCCTGTTGCTCGGGCTGGAAAACTGGTTTGGACTTTCTGGTGCGGTCCTTAACTGGTTCAGGTCCTGTTTACAAGGCCGGAGTTATTTTGTTACGATTGGCAGCTATGAATCCGAGCGAGTGGCCATGACTTGTGGAGTCCCCCAGGGGTCAGTCCTTGGACCTTTTCTGTTCAACTTGTATCTGCTCCCTTTGGGTCAAATATTACAGAACTATAGTATTAATGATCACAGTTATGCAGATGATACACAACTTTATGTCTCTGTCACCAGATGACTGCAGTCCAATAGACTTATTGTGTCAGTGTCTGGAGCAAATAAACACCTGGATGAAGAAGAATTTCCTACAATTAAATGAAGACAAAACTGAGATTATTCTGTTTGGTAGAAAGAGAAGAGGGTCAGCATTGGTAAACACCTGGAGACTCGGGCTCTTAAAATCACCAACCAAGTTCGTAACCTTGGAGTTTTGATAGACTCAGATCTGACTTTTAGCAGCCACATCAAAGCTTCACTAAGAAGCTTTTTACCAGAAACATCAACAGAATTAAAAGTTTAGTCTCCCAGTAAGACCAGTAGAAACTCATCCATGCATTCATCTCCAGTAGACTGGATTACTGTAATGGTCTTTTAACAGGACTTCCTAAAAAGAGCATTAAACATCTGCAGCTCATCCAGAACGCTGCTGCTAGAGTTTTAACCAGGACTAAGAGATCTGAACACAGCACACCAGGTTTGAAATCTTTACACTGGTTTCCAGTCAGTCACAGAATAGATTTTAAAACCCTTCTGCTTGTTTATGAGGTATCTCAGCATAGCATTTCTATGTTACACACTCAAGTTTTTACCATATGAGGTTCTCTGTCCTACAGACTGGATTGACACACGAACATGCATTCTATGCAAATGAGCATCCTCTAGGCAAACTCTATGATTGGAGGACACAGGACTGGGGAATTTTCTTTGTTTAAACCCTATATAAGACAGAACGACACATCACGTCTTTAAGTCTTTGTTCTGGTTTTGGGACCTCCAGATTTTGCTGCAGAAATCTGTTTTGATGTCTGAACTTTTGTAATAAACTTCTTTTTATTATTCAAGTCAGCGTCCAGAGACGTTTTTGCCTGAAAGCCAATTTTTCCACATCTCCCGATCAAGATACATCAAAAGAAAAACAAAAAAGAGCGCAGAGAGAGAAAAAAGAAGAATAAAATGAGAGAAAAATTACAAAAAAGGGGGGGAGTGTGTGAAAAACAGAAAATGAACCCATATAAAATAAGTCCATATTTGTGAACACTAGAAACTGGCAGTGTTATTATCTAATGTGAACAAACATTTTTTTTATTTTTCTTTGATAGTCGGCTAACTCCTTCGGTAAGGGTTTCCACCGAGTCTCTGAGGGCCTTGTTCTCTGTAGCAAGAGGTTCCGCCTGCTTTTGGCTTTATTACAAACTTTCTTTTAAAGATTGAAACTCATGACGAAGAACTTCCAGCAGGGAGAGCCCCGTATCGAGACTGGATAGCTTCATCTCGATGGCGATTAAAATATCTGTCGTATCACTGCCGGTTGGAATCCACCGGGCAAACCCTTTTGGAGTTGGTTTTAGAACTCGTCCTCGCAGCGTTGGGCTTCCTCATCACGATCTGCTGGAAGCTTTCTTAATGAAATCCATCGGGCTGGTGAGATCCTCTTCGCTGTGATCCAGAGTGACCGGGTTGGTGTGGTTTGGAATATCTACCCTTTGTTTTGTTTTGTTTTTTTGTTGTTGTTTTATATATGTTACGGACCCCTTCTGGTCTAGGGGTGGAAGGGGTTGAGTAACACAACAAGCAGGTGTTATGATCAAAAATAACAATAATTTATTTACACAAATATTTACAAAACTTAAAGTGTCCTTATCAGGTAAATTACAACAATAATAAACAAAAGATGACCTATAAAAGGAAAACGCACGCTAACCGGCGGCAAATTATAACTCGCTTACAAAAAACACAAAGGAAACTTAACCAAACTATAGAGTCACACACAATCCTAAATAACAAAAGAGGGGAGTTTCTCCTAATGAGAAGACTCCCAAACACTCAATGACTATAATTACTGAAATTGCAATCCGTCTGTTGAATAGTCCAGTCAGAATACTAAAGGTTCAAGAGCCACCAAGTGTCCTCAGACACATCAACCATACAAACAGCTCAAAGAAACCACACAATGTACAAACTACTCAGAGAACCCAACACGAGGAGAACTGTGTCCTAGTGACACAGCTGCCATGAATAATGACAGGTCCTCCTATTTAAGGGCGAGGAATCTCTCAATGACTTCCAGCCACGATGAGCGGGAGCGGTAGCGACCAATCGGTGAGGTGGAGGGGAGGAACTGCAGCTTCTGGTCCACAGCCAATCCCGAAGCAGCACTGGCTCAGCAGCATTTGCATATCCAAGTCTGGAGTGACAGGCTGGAGGCCAATCCAAAAGGCCAGGGGCCGTAACAATATATATATATATATATATATATACATATATATATATAGATTATTATTATTATTATTATTTTTGTTTTTCTTAGTTAACTTGGGGCGTTTGTTTGATTTCATGTTCATCCTGCCAAACCAGCCTGCTGTGAGAGGAGCCTGCCGCTTTGAGAGGCGATATTGGGATTAAAAGCTTCAGCTTCTACAGCCTGATTTATAAAAGGATTAAAAGTTTCCGCTTCTACAGACTGGTTTATAATGGTATAATACTTTCAGCTGCTACAGACTAGATTATACTGAGATTAAAAGCTTCAGCTTCAACAGCCTGGTGCTTACTGGCATTAATGTCTTCAGCTTTTACAGGCTGGTTTAAAGTGGGATAAAGAGCTCCAGCTGCTAAAGACTGTTTTATACTGATTTTCAAAGCTTCAACCTGTACAGACTGGTTTATATGGGATTAAAAATCCAGTTTCTACACAATGTTTTTTATTCGGATTAAGGCTTCAGCTACTTGGATAAAAAGCTCCAACTGCTACATACTGGTTTATAGTGCGATAAAGAGCTCCAGCTGCTACAGACTGTTATACAGGACACTATACAATATACTACGCACTACACTACACTATACACGCTATATACTAGACTACTATGTACACTTTACACTACAATTTACACTACACTACACTACACAGTACAATGTAGACTACCCTATACACCTCACTAAACTACACAGTACTTCGTACACTATACTATACACTGCAATGTATAATACAATACACTATAAACTACACTATACACTACACTACAAACTACACTACACTATGCACCATGCTACATTATATACTACACTACACTATACATTAGACTATACACTACACTGTACACTACAATATACACTACACATTACAACACACTATACGCTACACTTTACACCACACTACATTATACAGTACACTGTACAGTACAGTGTACACTGTACTATACAATACACTACACTATAAACTACACTATGCAGTGCACTACAAACTACACTAAACTACTAAACTACTAAAACTTTGCTGTACAGTACACTATACACTACACTACATACTACACTATACTATAGACTACACTATACACTACAATACACCAAAAACTAGATTATGCACTACACTGCACACTACTCTATAAACTACACTTCACATTACACTACACTATACACTAGACTATGCAATACACTTTACACTACATTATACAGTACTGTGTCCACTACACTATACACTGCACTATACACTAAACTATGCACTACACTACACTATATAGTAAACTGTACGCTACACAGTACACTGGACTACAGTACAGTACACTATACACTACACTATAGTTACCCATTACTCTATACTATACACTAGACTACACTACTAACTACACTATATACTACACTACAGTACACAGTATAGTGCACACTACCCTATCCATGACACTCTACTATACAGTACTTTATACACTACACTACACTACTAACTACATGTTACACTACACTATGCGCTACAATACACTGCACAGTACATTGTAGACTACCCTATACACTAGACTCAACTACATAGTACTTTGCACACTATACTATAAACTGCACTGTACAATACACTATAAGATACACTATACACTACACTACAAACTAAGCTAAACTACACACTACACTAGAATATGCACTACACTGTACACTACACTATACACAACGCTATACAGTACTTTGTACACTGCACTATACACTCCATTACACAATATACTACAATATTAACTACACTATACACTACACTACAAACTACACTAAACTATACACTACACTATAGACTTCACTGTACAGTATACTATACATTACACTACACACTACACTAGACTACATTGTACCCTACACTATACACTACAATATACTATACACTAGACAACACTACAAACTACACATTACACTATACAATACCCTACACTATACAGTACTTTGTACACTACACTATACACTCCATTACACAACATACTACAATATTAACTACACTATACACTACACTACAAACTACACTAAACTATACACTACACTATAGACTTCACTGTACAGTATACTATACATTACACTACACACTACACTACATACTACACACTACACTATACACTCCACCACAATCTACGCTAGATTTTCCACTACACTCTCCACTACACTGTAAACTACAATTCACATTACACTAAAATATACACTACACTATCTACAACACCATGCACTACACTACATGTAGTTATTTGTCTGTCTGTTTGTTGTTTCTTTTTACTATGGACCATGAGTCCGCAATAAAGAAATACTACTACTACTACACTATACAGTATACTTTACACTACACTATACACTACAGTAGACTGTACACGACACTATGGACTACACTACAAACTACAGATTATACTACACTATACACTACACTACACTATACAGTATAGTGTTCACTTCCCTATATACTACCCTACACTATACAGTACTTTGTGCACTACACTATACACTGTACTGTACACAACATTATACACTACACTATACAATATACTAGACACTATACTGCACTACCCTATACATTAGACTGTGTGCTACACTGTACACTACACTATACACTACAATACACTATACAGTACTTTGTACACTGCAGTATACACTGCACTATACAATTCACTACAGTATAAACTACACCATATACAACACTATACAATACACTACACACTACACCATACATTACACTACACTATACACTAGATTATGAACAACACTGTGCTATACAGTTTACTGTACACAATGCTATACACTAGACTACACTGTACACTATACTATACACTACACTACACACTACACTACACTATGCACTACACTACACTATTCAATACACTGTACACTATCCTATACACTGTACTATACACTACACTACAAACTGCACTAAACTATACACTACACTATATTCTACACTGCGCTGTACATTACACTAAACACTACACATTACACTAGACTATGCACTACACTCTACACTACACTGTACACTAATCTATCAAAGACATCATATATTAGGGGTATATGTTGGTGTACATCTGTTTTAATTTATCTGGAGACACTGGGTCCCACCTCTGATATTAGACACAAATGTGTCCAAAACAAGCTCTGCTGGTCGGATAGTTTTGCATCTGGTCACCTAACAAAGCAGCAGCAACAGATTGATTTCTGCATTTATTTTGTTGAAAAAAATTGATCTAGAATAGAATAGAATAGAATGCCTTTTATTGTCATTATACACATGTACAACGAGATTAAGCCATCCCCAGTGTCAGTGCAAAGAGAGCAGTATAGAAATAAATAAAAGATCTAAGGTATAAAATATTTACAGAAATAAAACAGATGTGCACACTCTAGTTATTTGGAGAGCGCGAACGCAGTCCCCCACTACCAGAAATTATGCAGTCGAGATTCCCACATTTGGGGAATTCGCAAGGGTCAGCACGGCCGGAGTGCAATGGCCGAGCCTCGCCCTGGGTGATCCACGTTCGTGATCATGGTGTCTCCCCTGCCAGGTAAGTATACTACACTACACTTGTGTACACTGTACACTACACTTTAAACTACAGTATACACAACACTATACAATACACTACACTAAACAAGACACTGTACAGTATCCTTTGCACTACACTCTACACAACACTAGTCTTTAATTAAGCTTTTGCTAACTAAACAATGGTTTGCCCGTTTTGTGGAGCCAACTTAGGCCAATTTACACCTTTTTGTTCTTCCTGTGGAAGGTCTCTGGAGCTTTTATGGGACACAGACCAGACGGAAGGCTCCACCTTGCAAGGGACATCAAAAGTACAGTTTGAAAGTTCTGCCATCTTTCATCACCAAACTGAGCAAGTATTCCCTGCTTCTCAACAAGGGCTCTACTCTTTCTGTCCAATTTAAAGCACCCAGCAGAGCTTTGAGTCCTTTGGCGTGTCGATTTCGGCTGTTCAGGATGTCAAACAACCTGTCAACAATCTAGAAAGAAGCATAAGGCTCCGTTAACTGATAAATTACCCCAACAGTGGTCTTGTATCTTGTAGTGATTGGGCTGGCGCATACTGGCTGCTGCTCTGTTGCTCTGACACTTGCAACTTTTGTGTTTCCTGATTTCCTAACACTAGTCAGGACACTTGTTTTTCGCTCTGGTATCTGCAGCACCACTCTTCTCTTGAATTCTTAGACTCCTGTGTGACCGCAACTGCTGCTACACCAAAGGCTTCTGGAGCCAACCTACAGCTGACATGCGGTTCATTCTGGCTTCTGATTTACCTCTGGTCTGCCCTGCCTGGGTTCTCTATTCATCCATCTTTCTACCAGTGACCGGGATCCTCCAGTACTCAGAAGCAGAGCTCTTGCAATTCAACAGGCTGGACCATCACCATCTGTGCTTAACCTCCACCCAGACCATGCTGTTTTTTCCCGGTGGAGATGCATCCACCAAGGTTCTTGTCGGAATTACCACTCGGACAACTCCAACCAGAAAAAGTCCATTTGGTCCACATACAGACGCCATCATTGGAATACCAGCCGGACTGCTGATCACAGTGTGTTAGCCAGCCTAGCTAGGTCGGCTGAACG
The DNA here is from genome assembly GCF_017639745.1 of Melanotaenia boesemani. Lineage (NCBI taxonomy): Eukaryota > Metazoa > Chordata > Actinopteri > Atheriniformes > Melanotaeniidae > Melanotaenia > Melanotaenia boesemani. Next base: position 244,500 of record NC_055684.1, on the reverse strand, counting down.
TACTGTCATCTCCAGTTTCGGCCTGCTGAATATCAGCTCACTAACTGACAAGGGCCATCTCGTCCAGGATCTCCTCGTTGGATTTTTTATGTTTGACTAAAACTTGGCAACAGCCAAATGACTACGTCTCTCTGAACGAAGCTAACCCGCCTGGGTTTGTTTACAACTGCAAACCACATGACTCTGGACGGGGAGGAGGTCTCGCACTGTTCTCCCGCGAGAAGTGGAGAATCTCGCCGGTCTCTCGTTTGAGTCTATGGTCTCAGTGCTGCCTGGCTCTGTTCCCACAATTGTGGCAGCAGTTTACCGTCAACCTAAGCCTAATACGGAGTTCATAAATGAATTTTCTGTGTTTCAAGCTGAACTCTCTTTACACTTACCCAATATAATAATTCTCTGTGATTTTAACATACACATGGATAATGTAAATAATACTCTCACAAGGGATTTTACATTTTGTCTAAACAGTCTTGGCTTCCAGCAGTTTATTACCGTTCCAACTCATTCAAAGGACATACTCTTGATTAAATTTGTTGTTCGGTGTAATTCCCACAGGTTGCAAAGTTGATGTAGCTCCCTTCTCTGATCACATGTTAATTTCTTTTGATGTTAATCTGGTTCTCTCAGAAAACAAGCCGTCTCGTGATATATCTTTCAGTAATATTAAGGACATTAACCTGGACAATCTCTCAACCGGTATTAACTCTCTACCCCACCCTGACAGTCTCTCCAGCCCTGACGAACTTGTTCCATATTACAACAATAATCTCCAGAATCTTCTCAACAACCTAGCTCCCCTGAAACCAGATCTGTTACCTTCACTCGCTCTTCACCCTGGTTTACCCCCGCCCTCAGACAACTCAAAGCCAAAGGACGCCAGCTGGAACACCTCTTCAGGAAATCTGGTTTAACTGTTCATCAACAAATGTATCATAACCATATGACCCACTACAAGGACTGCTGCAAACACACCAAATCCACCTACTATGCAAGTTTAATCAGTTCCAATGAAGGCAACACCAAGGCCCTATTCTCTGTTCTGAAAACTATCACCCAATCACCTGACTCCCTTCCTCCACACATAGCCTCCTCTGCATTCTGTAACAGCTTCATTTCATTCTTCACCTCCAAAATCCAGAATATTCATCAACAGCTCGTTCCAAAGATCTCCTACAAACCATCCCCAATATTTCCCTCTCTGCCTCCTTCCCTCTCCCGTTCTGCTTTTACTTTTCCCACCGTCTCTGCCATTTCCGAGTTAATAAGAAAATCCAAATCCTCCACGTCGATTAGACCCCCTTCCAACCATCCTTGTCAAAGCATCTGCATCCTCACTGGCACCTCTAATTACCCACATCATTCACTCCTCCCTCACCACTGGACTGGTTCCCTCACTGTTTAAAACAGCTGCCATCACCCCTACACTTAAGAAACCTGGTCTGTATCCCAACAATCTAAACAACCTCCGTCCCATTTCCAATCTCCCATTTATTTAAAAAATCCTGGAAAAAGCAGTTGCCTCTCAGCTCCAAGCCCATCTGTCCCACAACAATGTGTATCTGTATGTAATCTGGTCTCCGCCCACTCCACAGCACCGAATCCGCATTACTTAAAATCACTAATGACCTCCTCCTGGCAGCTGATTCCGGTTTGTTAACTATTCCCATCCCCCTTGATCTGAGTGCGGCCTTCAACACCATTTCCCACTCCATCCTCCTGGCTAGACTCTCCTCCATCGGCATCACCCACACCCCCCATCAGCTGGTTCAAATCCTACCTCTCTGGCCGCACTCAGTTGATCCAGTTGAAAACATTTACTTCCCAGTCAGTCCCAGTCACCACTGGTGTGCCCCAGGGCTCTGTCCTTGGGCCCCTGCTGTTCATCATCTAAATCCTCCCCCTCGATTATACTTTTAGAAAACACCACATACATTTTCAGTGCTATGCGGATGACACCCAGCTCTACCTCTCCACCAAGCCTAACTCTACTCTCCCACTGTCCACCCTCACAAATTGTCTTCAAGACATTAAGTCCTGGTTCACCTCAAAGTTTCTTAAATTAAACAGCAGCAAAACAGAAATGTTATTAATAGGCACCAAATCCGCTCTCTCCAAATCTGACAGTTTCTCCATTCCCATCGATGATTCTTCCATTTCCCCGTCCCCTCAGGTAAAGAGTCTGGGTGTCATCCTAGACAGCACCCCTCACATCCGCCATACTTGTCCATGGTCTTGTCACCTCCCGTCTCGACTACTGTAACTCCCTTCTGTTCGGTCTTCCCCAAAAAACACTTCATAAACTTCAACTGGTTCAGAATGCAGCAGCCTGGGTCATCACAAGAACTGCCTCCACCCATCACATCACCCCTGTCCTGCAGCAGCTCCACCGGCTCCCCGTCATCTATCGCATCCACTACAAAATCCGGCTGTTCACCTACAAGGCCATCCATCACCTCGCTCCTCCCTACCTTTCTGATCTCCTCCATGTCTCCATATCAGTCCGTTCCCTCAGATCCTCCTCCTCCATCCACCTCATCATCCCCCCCCCCCCCCCCCCCCCCCCGCCTGCTTTGTTACCATGGGGATTAGAGCTTTCAGCTGCTCTGCTCCTCATCTCTGGAACTCCCTCCCCCCAGACCTCTGTAACTCTGATTCAATACAACTGTTCAAATCCAAACTCAAAACTCATCTGTTTAAACTGGCATACTCACTGTAATATTTCACACTGCTTTTTATTATTATTTTATGCATCCTTTAATTTATGAGTGTATTTATTGATTTGTTTTATTCTTTTGTTTTATCCTGTAAGGTGACCTTGAGTGTCAAGAAAGGCGCCCACAAATAAAATGTATTAATATTATTATTATTATTATTATTAAACAAAGTAAGTATGATATGGCACTGACTTTCTGTCCATCAATAGTGTATCTTGATTTTTCAATTTAATGTGTTCATTTAGCTTGCATTCAAATTTGGTTATCCTCTATGGTACCATGCTTTTCGTAGCCTAATTGAGCTGCTGCTAACTGTGTTTTGATGTGAAACTCTTTATTTCAGCCGAACAAACATGCACATCATGCAAACAGTTCATGGACTACAGAAGCTAAAAATCAAAAGAGCGGCAATCATTCAACTGTGGGTCCAGATTCAAACGTAAACAACAGAGCAAACCTGTCCAGGTAAATTGTCTTTACCATCTTCATGGTTTAATGCAGGATTATTACATTTCAACGTGGTCTTTCTTTTTGTTCTTATTTGTTAGCAGAAAAAATAGGATTGATGGTGATCTATCTTTCTTGTCATTAGGTTGGAAACCAGGGACTTTTTTTTGTTTTTACATCATTTTCCACAAATATCTACATCCCTTAGAAGAAAGTCTGTTTATCCTCTTTTTTATACAAGTTTTATGTTTTTCTTTATTTTAAAACCTAAAAATGGAAATAAAAATGTGGTTCTTCAAAAATAACAAATATCCTATGGTGGCTCTTCATTAAAATATATATTAAGTTTCCTTTTTGAAAAGTCTGGTAACATCTGCGTCTCTAAAGGAGTTTTATTTTTCTGGCTGAGGGAAAAATGGCTCTTTGGATTGGAAAGGCTGCAGACCCCTGCACTAAACACATTAACAGGTTTAGCAACAGTTTTCTTTTTAAACAGCAACAGTTAAAATATTTCTTCATATATAAAATCAAATATTTATGACAAAGAAGGATGAAATGTTCAGGATTTACTAACTAAAAGGTAAAAAGTCAACAGGATGGATTTAAAGCTGTGATGCTGCTTCCTTCTAAACACAGAAGGAACAATATGTGATGAATATCAGCATCAGGTGAACAGACAGAAAGCAGGATGAGAATCTCACAGCTTCTAGATGGTGAGGAGAGAGAAATATTCACAATATGCACAATAACTTCCATCCATGCACCTTCAGTGCAGAATTATCCAGAATCAATTTCTGGATTTCTCTAACCTTACATTCTTGACTGTTTAGCTTCACCTCTGCACCTGCAGCCTCCGCTATCGGGAGTTAAGGGTCTGTAGATGTAACTATAAACATGTGTGGTATCCACAGAAAGTCCAGAATCACAGCTACCAGCTCAGTAAAATTTCTATCACCAACAAACACAGTTAAGACAACAATAATTAAAAGACCAAGTACACAAAGTCCGAAAAACATGTAAACACAGATGATGTTTCCACATGAACACGAACAAACGACTCCTCTACTGAAAGCTCACATCTCACAGATTCCACAGCTGGAAGTTTCATCTTAATATGACCAAGATTCACCGAACCAGAGGCAGAAGAAGACCCGATTTATGCTGCACGTTTGTAAAAGTCAGAAAACATGTCTTACCTTTGCTGTCTTACATAAATTAAAACCGCATTTATTAAAATAAATAAGTAAATTAAAAGTTTCTCATTGTCTTTTGGGTGCAGTTTCCCATCCAAAAATCACAATGTTCTGCCATCTGCAAGTTCTTCTTCTTTCTTAAGTTCCACACAGAAAACGTCTCTTCCTTTTAATAAACCCGCTCTGTCCTGATTACATCAAATGCACCGCTGCAGTAGGGAAGGTGTCACGGCCTGTCCTGCTAATCCTCCGTCAGCACTCCCCTGATCCTCCATACCTATCAAGCCAATCTGTCACACCTGTTTCCCATTGACTCACCAGCCCTTAAATTCCCCAGCACCACACTCACTCCCTGTCGGACCTTGAAGTTCTTACCCGCATGGATCCCGGTCCTTCAGTCAGCCCTTCCGTTCTCAGCATGAGTAAGATGATTCCAGTATATTCTCCATGTTAACAAAGTTATGTTAACCTTCTCCTGTCTCCGTGAGGTCCATGCTTAACAGAAGGGAGACATGGACGCCATGTTTCCGTCATCAAAGCCAGCAGCCAGAAAAAAAAACATTAACATGAGATTTAAATTAACGTTAATAAAACGTTGCATAAACGCACGATTAACACGTTAACGTTTGTCTGCTCCCACTACAGTGGATGATACCTCAGACTCAGATTCTGAAATTGTCATTACATCCAGAAGCACAGCTGAGTTCCACCGGGCTGACACTGTGGTATGTTAATTTTTTTAATCTTATTTAGCATTAAATCTGTGTTTTGGTAATTCTTTTGGAATATCCATGAGTGACTATTTTGATTATCTGACATTTATGTAATTAATTTTAGAAACAAATTGCTCTTTCACAGCTGATGAGGCGTAGAAACATTAAAGCTTTTCACATGTTGAGGGCCATTTGCTTTTCCTCTCAGGTTTTCGAACCACAAGACCCCGTACCCCCATTACAAACATGTTGACAAAGAGTAAGTACACATTTTTGGAAAAGAAATTATTTTTATTTGATATAATAAGTCCAGTGCATTTTCTGTGATAAACGTTCAGTTGGAGAAACTTATTTGCCATTTTTAATAATTATATTTATTACTCTTTATGTCCCCCCTGGAATAAAAATGTTAACCAAAACGCTGTTATACTCTTCAAAGATATAATTTCACCAATTTTACCATATTTCAGAGATGCTCCAAGACATTCATCCACAATACAACCAGGACAGGTATTCGTACATTTTTTGCCATCATTGTAGTTCTATTTATTTATTTAATGAATTAATTATTTTATTTTTTCCAGATTGTGATATCTGATAGAGAGGATCTTGATCCACTTGAAAAAAATCCAGTCAACACTCCTTATAAGCAAGTGATAAGTGACAGTGCTGCCCTTAATTAAAATTATAAAGTATTTATTACATATGACAATGAATGGTTGAACTGAACATGTTTTATTATGGGAATGATTATTTCCAATAGCAAATACACAGAACTGTGTGCACCCTGTATTGAAGAAGACAGTGATGAGCTGATTGAAGCTGCTTCACCAAAAGTACAACACACAGCAATGTAAACTAATACTTAAATAATTTTTATATAAAACAAGTACATTGTTGTACAGTGATGAATGTCCTCTGTGTCACTTTTGTCATTACAGGGAAGACATGACACTGACATGACAAGACCTAAGATCCGGAGAGATGCAAGTGGATACAAGTCTCCGTATCGGCGGCATATCCTGACTGTTTCCGGGGATATTTGGGAAGATCGTTCTGTAGCAGATCCTATTGTAGGATTCCCTCTGTATACACATCTATAGCAAATCCAAGTATAGGACATACACCTGTGATAGATCCTAGGGTTAGGGTTCGTAGGGATACCCTCCATATACACAACTTTAAGAAATCCTGGTGTGTGATATTCTCCGTATGCACATCTGTCGCAGTTAAATTTCCGTCCTTCAAACGTCACGATCAACGGCAACGTTGCATTTAATTTTGAATAGGTCATCGCCTGTTTTTCTGTCTTGGTTACCTTACTTACATACTTGATACAGAGTGAAGGATGGATAACATTATAAAAACCATTTAGGATAGACTTACTAGCTTGATACACATTTAATAATCAGAGTGAATGGTGAATAATATTTCTTGCAATAAAAACGATTTAGGAAACTATCTGTGACTGAAACAAATTGTGGCATCATCCTGTGGACACACACAAGCTGTAAGAGCTTCACCCGCTCTCTGAAATGTTTGTGTCACATAACATAGTTAAGCAATCATCTCCCTTCTCTCCACTGATCAGGTCTAATACAACAGCTGGCCTTGTGGCCTCAGCGTCTTTCCAGCTCTGCCGGTTTGTTGTTCAGAGAGAAGAAAACGCGGATTAGCTCTACAAACTTTGAAAATCAACCCCTGCTCAAGCCGAAACAAGCGCTTTACAGTCTAATGTTGTAGTTTTCACTTGGTAGAATATTCTGTGGGGCATGGTCCTTTATTTCATTTCTTATATCAGCTGTAGGTGTTTGGTAATTAAGACTTAAACTGAATATTTATGTTTGTGAAAAAACTAAGTGAATTATCTTTATGTTTATCTTCTATGTAGTTTTTTTTAACTTGTTTATGTTTTATTTATATTCTTTTATGGCATTCAGTGCAGACGGCAAAGTAAGAATTTCATTGTTCAGGGAAAATTGTTTCCTTACTGGACAAATGACAATAAACACTTTGAATCTTGAGGACATCTAAGAAGTGGACCAGTGGAGCTGTGGACTGTACAGATGTGTTCAGGTTTGCCACCAACCCTACGTCTACTACTGCTTTCAAGGACAATGTGCTGGAACCAACATTCCACAACAGTCCCAGCAAACCAGCCACTCACCCTCCCCCAACAGAGATGTGGCCTCTTTGAAGCTGCTCACCTCTAAAGGTCCTCCCACCCCCACCAACACCTCTCTGTCCTGGAGAGAGGGAGACAAGCCATATTCCAGCGCTAGGGAAGCAATGGGGGGTTATACCCTGTAAATACGGTTTGTGTTCTGTTTTTTGTTTGTTTGGTTTTTTTTTGTGTCTGTGTGTGTGTATGTGTGTGTGTGTGTGTGTGTGTGTGTTCTTTTTTCACTTTTATTTTTGCTAACCCCAAGACACATTCATTGTATGTGCAAACTTACTTGGCAATAAAGACTTATTCTGATTTTGAAATTGTTTATTAGTCAGAGTTGCTGAGTAAAAATAAGAAAATGACTTGAAGTAGCCATGAAGTCGACTTCAGTCACCAACATGCTGACACAGTCACTGAGTGTCCAGTGGGTTTATTTACTAAGAGATAATTCTTCTTTTTATTTTTCCTGTGAGTTAGTATCTGGTCGTTGTTATGCTACTTTCATGATGTGTCTTTTTGATTTGGTTATTATTTAAGAACTCTTAATGCTCTGTTTTTGTTTTTTGTTTTTGTTTTTTTGTTTCTTTTTTTGTTTGTTTTTGTAAAAGTTGTAGGAAATTTTCTGGTGTGTTCATGTACAGGTGTAACAGCTTGTTGTCTGGTGATGGTGTGGATTGAAGGGTCGTTTCCTTCTGTCTGTGATCTTTTTGTCTCCTTTCTTCTTTCGCTTTTGCTCTTTTTGGTATTTTCCTTCTTTTTCTGTCCCCTCCGGTCAGGTTCAGCAAGATTACATAGATTCCGTGATTCAAAGTAAATAAATAAATGAATCAGATTATGAAGAGGAGCCTTACCCATAGGCCTCCCCTTGGCATAGCAAATTTGTTCAGCAAGATACAGCAACCAGATTATCATTTTGCTGCTATGATGCTGGACAGGACAAGTTAAAAAAAAAAAAAAAAAAACTATCGTTGTCAACTTTGTGTAGAATATTAAAAATGCAATTCTACAAACACTACAAACGCTACAAATGCTACAAACGCTACAAATGCTATAAATGCTGTAAATTGCTACAAACGCTACAAACGCTATATGTGCTACAAACGCTAGAAACGCTACAAATGCTACAAACGCTATAAATGCTATAAATACTACAAACGCTACAAATGCTACAAACGCTATAAATGCTATAAATGCTACAAACGCTATAAATGCTATAAATGCTACAAACGCTACAAACGCTACAAGCGCTATAAATGCTGTAAATTGCTACAAAAGTTACAAACGCTATACGTGCTACAAACGCTACAAACGCTACAAACGCTACAAATGCAACAAACGCTATAAATGCTATAAATGCTACAAACGCTACAAACACTATAAATGCTACAAACGCTATAAATGCTATAAATGCTACAAACGCTACAAACGCTACAAACGCTACAAATGCTACAAACGCTATAAATGCTATAAATACTACAAACGCTACAAATGCTACAAACGCTATAAATGCTATAAATGCTACAAACGCTATAAATGCTATAAATGCTACAAACGCTACAAACGCTACAAGCGCTATAAATGCTGTAAATTGCTACAAAAGTTACAAACGCTATACGTGCTACAAACGCTACAAACGCTACAAACGCTACAAATGCAACAAACGCTATAAATGCTATAAATGCTACAAACGCTACAAACACTATAAATGCTACAAACGCTATAAATGCTACAAACGCTACAAACGCTACAAATGCTACAAACGCTATAAATGCTATAAATACTACAAACGCTACAAATGCTACAAACGCTATAAATGCTATAAATGCTACAAACGCTATAAATGCTATAAATGCTACAAACGCTATAAATGCTATAAATGCTACAAACGCTACAAATGCTACAAACACTATAAATGCTATAAATGCTACAAACGCTATAAATGCTATAAATACTACAAACGTTACAAACGCTACAAGCGCTATAAATGCTGTAAATTGCTACAAAAGTTACAAACGCTATACGTGCTACAAACGCTACAAACGCTACAAACGCTACAAACGCTACAAATGCAACAAACGCTATAAATGCTATAAATGCTACAAATGCTACAAACACTATAAATGCTACAAACGCTATAAATGCTATAAATGCTACAAACGCTACAAACGCTACAAATGCTACAAACGCTATAAATGCTAAAAATGCTACAAACGCTACAAATGCTACAAACGCTATAAATGCTATAAATGCTACAAACGCTATAAATGCTATAAATGCTACAAACGCTACAAACGCTACAGATGCTACAAACGCTATAAATGCTATAAATGCTACAAATACTACAAGTGCTACAAACACTACAAACGCTACAAATGCTACAAACCCTACAAATACAAATACTACAAACGCTCCAAACGCAACAAATGCTACAAACACTACAAACGCTACAAATGCTACAAACCCTACAAACGCTATAAATGCTGTAAATTGCTACAAACGCTACAAACGCTATATGTGCTACAAACGCTACAAACGCTACAAATGCTACAAACGCTATAAATGCTATAAATGCTACAAACGCTACAAATGCTACAAACGCTATAAATGCTATAAATGCTACAAACGCTACAAACGCTACAAGCGCTATAAATGCTGTAAATTGCTACAAAAGTTACAAACGCTATACGTGCTACAAACGCTACAAACGCTACAAACGCTACAAATGCAACAAACGCTATAAATGCTATAAATGCTACAAACGCTACAAACACTATAAATGCTACAAACGCTATAAATGCTACAAACGCTACAAACGCTACAAATGCTACAAACGCTATAAATGCTATAAATACTACAAACGCTACAAATGCTACAAACGCTATAAATGCTATAAATGCTACAAACGCTATAAATGCTATAAATGCTACAAACGCTATAAATGCTATAAATGCTACAAACGCTACAAATGCTACAAACACTATAAATGCTATAAATGCTACAAACGCTATAAATGCTATAAATACTACAAACGTTACAAACGCTACAAGCGCTATAAATGCTGTAAATTGCTACAAAAGTTACAAACGCTATACGTGCTACAAACGCTACAAACGCTACAAACGCTACAAACGCTACAAATGCAACAAACGCTATAAATGCTATAAATGCTACAAATGCTACAAACACTATAAATGCTACAAACGCTATAAATGCTATAAATGCTACAAACGCTACAAACGCTACAAATGCTACAAACGCTATAAATGCTAAAAATGCTACAAACGCTACAAATGCTACAAACGCTATAAATGCTATAAATGCTACAAACGCTATAAATGCTATAAATGCTACAAACGCTACAAACGCTACAGATGCTACAAACGCTATAAATGCTATAAATGCTACAAATACTACAAGTGCTACAAACACTACAAACGCTACAAATGCTACAAACCCTACAAATACAAATACTACAAACGCTCCAAACGCAACAAATGCTACAAACACTACAAACGCTACAAATGCTACAAACCCTACAAACGCTATAAATGCTGTAAATTGCTACAAACGCTACAAACGCTATATGTGCTACAAACGCTACAAACGCTACAAATGCTACAAACGCTATAAATGCTATAAATGCTACAAACGCTACAAATGCTACAAACGCTATAAATGCTATAAATGCTACAAAAGCTATAAATGCTATAAATGCTACAAACGCTACAAACGCTACAAGCGCTATAAATGCTGTAAATTGCTACAAAAGTTACAAACGCTATATGTGCTACAAACGCTACAAACGCTACAAATGCAACAAACGCTATAAATGCTATAAATGCTACAATCGCTACAAACACTATAAATGCTACAAACGCTATGAACGCTACAAATGCTACAAACGCTATAAATGCTATAAATGCTACAAACGCTACAAATGCTACAAATGCTATAAATGCTATAAATGCTACAAACGCTATAAATGCTATAAATGCTACAAACGCTACAAACACTATAAATGCTACAAACGCTATAAACGCTATAAATGCTACAAACGCTACAAACGCTACAAATACAAATACTACAAATGCTACAAACGCTACAAATGCTACAAATGCTACAAACACTACAAACGCTACAAATGCTACAAACGCTACAAATACAAATACTATAAGTGCTACAAATGCTACAAACGCTACAAATACAAATACTAGAAATGCTGCAAACGCTATGAATGCTACAAATGCTACAAACACTACAAATACTACAAACGCTACAAATGCTACAAATGCTACAAACGCTACAAATACAAATACTACAAATGCTACAAACGCAACAAATGCTACAAATGCTACAAATGCTACAAATACTACAAACGCTACAAAAACTACAAACACTACAAACGCTACAAATGCTACAAACACTACAAATGCTACAAACGCTACAAATGCTACAAACGCTACAAATACAAATACTATAAATGCTACAAACACTACAACTGCTACAAAGGCTACAAATACAAATACTAGAAACGTTACAAACGCTACAAATGCTACAAACACTACAAATGCTGCAAATGCTACAAATGCTACAAATACAAATACTACAAACGCTACAAATGCTACAAACGCTACAAATACAAATACTACAAATGCTACAAACGCTACAAATGCTACAAATGCTACAAACACTACAAATACTACAAATGCTACAAACACTACAAATGCTACAAACGCTACAAATGCTACAAACGCTACAAATACAAATACTATAAATGCTACAAACGCTACAACTGCTACAAACGCTACAAATACAAATACTAGAAACGCTACAAATGCTACAAATGCTAGAAACACTACAAATGCTGCAAATGCTACAAATGCTACAAATACAAATACTACAAACGCTACAAATGCTACAAATGCTACAAATACAAATACTACAAATGCTACAAACGCTACAAATGCTACAAATGCTACAAACACTACAAATACTACAAACGCTACAAATGCTACAAATGCTACAAACGCTACAAATACAAATACTATAAGTGCTACAAATGCTACAAACGCTACAAATACAAATACTATAAATGCTACAAACGCTACAACTGCTACAAACGCTACAAATACAAATACTACAAACGCTACAAACGCTACAAATGCTACAAACACTACAAATGCTGCAAATGCTACAAATGCTACAAATACAAATACTACAAACGCTACAAACGCTACAAATGCTACAAACGCTACAAATACAAATACTACAAATGCTACAAACGCTACAAATGCTACAAATGCTACAAACACTACAAAGACTACAAACGCTACAAATGCTACAAATGCTACAAACGCTACAAATACAAATACTATAAGTGCTACAAATGCTACAAACGCTACAAATACAAATAGTAGAAATGCTGCAAACGCTATAAATGCTACAAACGCTACAAACACTACAAACACTATAAATGCTACAAACGCTACAAACACTACAAACTGGGCTCTTTAGTGTTTACTGTTATTTTTATTTAAAAATTTTGTTGTTTATATTCTATTGTACTTAGCTTATATTCTATTTATATTTAGCCTATATTTCTATTTTTTTTCATGTCTTATTTTATTTCACTTATTGCCCTCTTTTTTATGGCTCAAACCGGGACCTCAGTTCTAATTTTGTACCATAAACATGTACAGTAGTAGCGGTTTAAAAGTTCCCCTGTTTCCATGATGGGTCCTTGACTGGTTCTTGACTGGTCCTTGACTGGTCCTTGACTGATCCTTGGCCGATCCTTCACAGGTCTGTGGGGGTAATGTAATCCCCCGCAATGACGTCGTCAGCGAGGCTCTGCCCCCAAGCAGCCCAAGTAAAAAAACAGCTGCAATCCCTCTTTTGTCCACGGGGAGGAGCAGTGATTTGATCTTGCTGCTCTCTAAACAGTTTATAATGAGCTGTGTCGCTCATTTGTTGCATTTTTGCCAACATTTAAAAAATGATTTGATTTGAAAATGGCGTCAAATAAATGTATCAAAAAAGCCAACATGTGTAGCTAATGGTGTTATGAGGCAAAGCACAACCTCCTCAAGTCGGCTAAGTGGTGAATGTCACTAGCAGCGAGCTTTCTAAACATCCCGAGGAGCGCTGCCAGCGGTCATTTGACTGCAACGTAAGTTATTCACAGTGGGGGTTGATACAGCTGCTGCGTAACTGAATATTGACAAAATCATAACGTAATATCGGCAGGTAAAAATAACATAATACTGATAATGTGTAAAGCAGGGATCACAAAAGTCCGGACCCAGCCCAACCTATATTCTGAATTAGGCCTCAAAGTGCTATTATCCTAAGTAGATAAGTAAATAAATGGTTTATACTGTGAAATGAAGTGTCCCTGGATTTTATTCATAGCGATCTAGTGATAAAACGTCATACAACTGTGTCTCAGCGGTGGGACAGCTGCCTGCCCGCTGTCTGAAGCAGGCACATGCGCAAAGGCTGGTAGGAATGACAGGAACCAGCAGCCTATCATCACACAGGGTTTGTGATCTTACAGCCAATCAGAAGCAGAGTAGGGCGGCCATTTATTACAACTCCATAGCCGTGATATACGACAGTTTGGCTGAGAAAGAGTCTCCCTGAGCGGCTCTGTGGAAGTTTAGACGTGCTAAACTGCTCGTAAATATTGATGTATTTACTTTTCCAAACAAGTAAGCAGGTAAAACTATAGACAACAACTATCTAATAAAAGTCCTAAAATACCAGGTTCAGCCGTTTAGTTTTTAATACACTATAAGCATGATAGCGTGACTGGCGGTCATCAAAAGACCGCTGGCGACGCTTCCAGTGTTTAACACTAGAAAACCCAGAGATTTCTTACCCCTCTACCATGCCCAGAGTACAACCAAAAGGCTGCCCGGTTTGAAATTAACAATTCAATGGCCAACAATTAGCACCTTTACATTTGTAAACACAGCCATTACCTGCCGTTAGCTGTTCAAGCATACTCCTTGGGGGGAGGAGTGTGCTTGAAAAAAGCCTTGTGGACTGTGCTGTATAGTTTCACTCACCACAAACGGTATTTGTGCTTTTGACCATTTCTCACATTTTCATGTACCCTTTATTGAGCATTGGTCATGTGAGTTTTCATCGTCATCACACTACGCCCAGCTTGCTTTCAAGTGAGAGATTATCACGTTTCTGTTTCCACAAAGGCAAGAAGGAAAGCATAATCAAGTATTTCAAATGAGAGATAATTACATTCCTTTTGACCTGGGAACAGAAAAGCAAAATCAATTTAATGTTCCTCACTTCCTAATATGGTGCAACAAGGTTCACAGTCCTCAATGTTTTTAGTAAAAAAAAAAATAAAATAAAAAACACCTTACTAACAGGGTGGAATGGAACATAACAGAGTGGAACAGAATATAACAGGGTGGAAAATATTTGTTCCCAATTCCAAATAAAAACGCTTCAATGGCCAGATGATCAGCAATGAATAAAGATATTTCTACAGTGATCCAGATTTTTTGTTTGTTGTTTTTTTTGTTTTACATTTTAGATTTTGTAAGAGATGGCTGTGTTTTAACAACAGCAGTTTTATCCGTGACTTTAATCGATAATTATTATCATTATCCAGTGTATAAAAATGTTGGTGTAAAAACGCCAAAGATAGATAGGCATGATGTTGAACTTCGTGGTCTTAGCTCCTGGTTTGGTGTGTCTTGTTCTGTTTATTATCATTCTGAAAGGTATACCAAGTTGTGGGCTGCATATATGCAGCCCACAACTTGAACAAAGGCTAAATTCCTCAACATTCGCACTTGCTCCATAAAATTACCATCTCCAAGGCTCCTCCACCACCACTTTGACTATGGATTGATAAGTAAATGAGCCGCAGTTTTGTAATTGTTGCATTGTCAAAACAGTTCTGTTAGTGTTGTCACACAAAATTCAGTAGACTAGTTGGTTCCTATGCAGTGAATTTACATGTTATTACAAAAATACACAATAATAAAATAGGCAAGTGGCAAGATTAGAATAATGTTATAAGTTCTGCGCAAAGACTCCTTTTTCATTTTCCAAAACAAAACTGACATAAACAATCTTGAAAAAAATGTGCACGTAGGCTATGAGGAAAGAATGAATGCAATGAAGTAGGGACTGGTTGAATAAACACGGTTTAACTGGACGCCTAAGCGAGCGCGTTGCAGGATGGCTCCAGATTTTATTGTCAAATGGTTCCAGGTCAACCAAGTCCGAACTGCTTAGAGCAGAGTCCTGCACGGTTCTGTTTTGCTACGCATACCTGCCCTAACCCGTTAGAATGACTCCCGAACCTGACTCGTCACCAATGTATTTATTCCATTTAAATCCGAACCAGACTGATGTTTAACCCGCGACCCGAGCCATTAACGCATCATTGCCATGCTGCACCGCTTCTTTTCCATTATTATAGCCTATTGTTGTTTTATCATTGTGTTAATCTAAAACACATAGATAGCCTATGAATGTTTATTTTAAGCTTGTTCAACATTTTTAAAACAGCTTTATATTCCTCTGACTGAACCATTTCAGAGTGAAGACTAAACCAGACCAGTGTGTTTTATTTTGCCACTGAGAGGGTATTTATAATAGGCTACTCGGAGATTGCTGTGCTTTAACAAAATGTAATCCACCTTTCCTGGCAGCAGCTGTGTTCTCCGTTCCTGGACTACAAATCCAGCGGCAGAAAACTCTGCTGCGCAAATACCAGCGTAAAATAAACTTTCATATATTTTCTCTGTGTTGTTGTAGTATATTCAGATGATAAAACAACAATATAATAAAAAAGAAGACTTGGAAGGAGGAACAGCGGTGCAGTAGGCTATGGCACACGTTAACGTTAAAAAGCACACTGCTTGTTGTAAATACTTGGTTTATGCTTTAAGAGGTAAATATTTTGGTTAACATGTTGAAGAAATATCGTTGTTTCTTTTTTCATCTCTTGCTATGCTATTGAATTTGGCAACATTAACATGGAAATTCACTGCATTAGGACCGACTAGCCATACTGAATTTCTGGTAGCATGACAACACAAACTGGACTCGTTTGACCACTCTTACCCAATGTGCAACAATCACAAAACTGGGTCACTTGTTCAGCTGCCTCATTGCGGCTCATTTACGTATCAATCCACAGTCAAAGTGGTGGTGGAGGAGCCTAAGAGATGGTAATTTTCTGGAGCAAGTGCGAATGTTGAAGAAGGCGCATGTTCAAGTTGGGGGCTGCATACAGTACCTTTTGGAATGGTAATCAGAGCGTGTCGGGGAATAGCCCACCTGGAGGGGTGACGTAATCGGGATTCCCGGCGAGCAGGAAGTCGCAGCACAGCGAGTGTTGGATGTCCCCCCGCGATTAGACACATTGAAGTGGAAGAAATTATCTCCGATCCTGCGTGGGGCTTTTATCTGTCGCCCTGTCTTCTTATGGAGGTGAAATAAATAATATGAGAATAAAATAACCCTTCCTAGCTACCTCAAACAGATTCTGTGTTGCTTGATCCAAATCTGATTTGTCTATGTTAATAATGCTAATATTAAAAGATTAATCAGTATGATAAATACATCCTATTGAGAATAGAGCTAGGGGCTGTGATCCAGTATTTGAAAGGTTTTATTAACCTACTAGCATTCATTTCTGAATAAAACAATTGGCAGCGCACAAGCATGTTACAATTTCACATTCCACGTCAAACGATGATTATGTATTAAGTTTTATGCATTTTTATGAATTGTGACTGGCCATCAGAGGTGCTTTGAGTGGCGCCTCTGCCGGTCAGTGTAAATTCAGATAAAATCTGACAGACTACGGGCGATGAGAAGTCTGTGAGAGAAGCGCCATCTTCTGGGTCTACCCTATATTACAAGGAATGGGTGGAGTTTGATTAAAACATCGACACTCCCAGGAGAAGGAGGGGGCCTCTCTGGCGGCTGGAAGTTGGAAGGCAGCTGGCTGGAACTGGAATGGAACTGGGCTGGAAGCCAGCAGGTATTCGGCTGGCTTTCAGCTTGGATGGGAACTTTTAAACCGCTACTACTGTAAATGTGAGCTGGTATGACAATAAAGTTCCTTGAATCCTTGAATCCTTGAATCCTTGAAACGCTACAAATGCTGCAAACGCTACAATGGTGGACAGTCAAGAAAAAAATGAATATTGAAAATATGGTTTGTTACATATTTTTGGAGAAACAACTAATCTTATTCCAAAATCATTTAAAAAATGGCAAAAGAAGTAATCTTTAAGTGATTAATACTGTTTTAGACTAAACATCCTTGACCTTAAATGCATCTCAGTGATGACAGTAGAACAAAAATGCTCACAGTTTCCTCCCTAATTCTTGAAAACCTAACCTTAGTCTTGGTATCCCAAGGGCCAAAGATTCTTTTCAGTGGGAGGTTTGTTAAGTTATTAGTCCCAGCTGGGAAGTTTCTTCTCTGTGTTTAACCCATAGTGTTGTTTATTTTTTGTTTATTTTTTTTTATAATTCGTTGTTTTTACACTCCAAAATAAATTCATTTTATGTGCTAACTTGTTTGGCAATAAAGACACGTCCTTATTCTGAAACAGTTTATTTCGCTGAGATGCTGAATAAAAATAAGTATCCAGGCAACGACCAAGTAATCATCTTTGTTTGTTAGAAGATAATAATCTCCTGCTTAAACTATTGAACATGAAACATACAGAACATTAACTGTATAGGGATCAAGTATTACATGATATTCAGTGAGACCAGTGAGTAAGTTAAATCTAGGAGATATACATAAACATATATGAAAAATCCAGGTGTGTGCATATACATATACATTTATACATTTATACATTTAACCATCAGTTAAAGTAATGTGAGGAAAGAGTCATCTCAATGAAATAAGAATTTTTCCAAAGTAAACTTAGTTTTTAAGGCTTTTGAGTTCTAAAGACCACTGAGGTTGGAGCTGTATTGAAAAAGATCTTGTAGAAACATTGTGAACTTCGGCTTGCCGTCGGCCCTTTTCCTTTTATGAATGTGAAATTTCCCTGAGTAACTACTAACAGCAGGTCTCCGCTCACTCTCCTGTGGGGTCCTACTCCTCAACTGTCGCACATCGTGTGATGTCATCAATCAGCGCCAATGTAGTTCTGCGCTGCACTTCTCTTTATTGTCGTGTTTTCAATTACAGTTCACGTCAATAAATTGTAAAAGTATTCTTCGGACAAAGCAAACGACTCTTCTTCACCCTTTCTTCAGACTCAGAGGACACCGAGATAATTTCGATGCCAACAGAAGATGAAAACTTTAATTCTCATATTTGGCGCCCAGCTGGTGCCAGTAGCAGAGCCTGCCGTCCAGTCACATCGGACATTATGTGGAAGTAAGTTGATACTTGTATTTTTAGGCCTTTAAATGGTTTCAGTTGTTATAGATACTGAGTTACTTAAGTTTAGCTTCGCAGACAAACTTACTGTTATACCCATGTCCGTGAAACTGCAGTAACTTTATTTGAAACTAAGATGTTAAATGCTAGCTTTTATGGGTTCATTCATCGACATAAGGCCCATCGGCCATTGTTGCGACACGTCCACGTGATCGCCATCTTGGACCTGGCAAGTAAGCTCCTCATTAGATAAATACAAGTGAACGGTTGTTTTGTTTAAACTGGATTAAATATAAAACGTTTGTAAAATTTATTTTGTGTTTTATTTTATGGTTGAATCAGTTAAAACTGTTTCTAAATTGTTCAGTAACCACTGACAGACGATTAATCGAGTGTTTATTGGGATTAAAGTAAGTTAAATACATATTGGGTGGACAAAATTACTGTCAAAAGTAAAACTGGGAGTAAATTTGGTTGGCTTCTTTTTGACAAGGTGATGGAGAAACTGGTTGAACTGACTGAAGCTGTGGAGAACAGACTAGCTGCAGGAGCAGTAATATCAGCGACTCTGCAGCAGATTCCCACAACCCATCTCTAAGTTATTCACTAAGCCTTTATTGTTGTTTTCATAGATGTGAGTAAAACAGATCTAATATGCATCTTCATATACTGTTACTACTGTTACAACCTGGGATCCAGGACCCCCCACCCGGAGGCTTTAAACATTCAGAGCCACTGTGATAAATATCCACACATTGTCCCTATTTTAGGAAAAAATGGTAAGGCTGTATGTTAAACTTTATGTAGCGACTGCCTTAGTCAAAATATGTCTGCAAACACAGGCACAAACAAAAAACAGCTGTACAAGCCGCTGTAATGAGGTGTTTCAAAAGTTTGTCAAAATATTTTTCTCACATGACCTAAATTTTATCTGTTTGGGATATTGGCTGTTTTAGTGTGAGGTAAAAAGGATGCACAGGAGTCTGGAGGACGGGCACAAATACAGATGAAATGAGAGGTAAGACATCTAATACCATTTAGTAGTCTGTAAGTTGACTACAAGACATGTATTTTCTATGCAGCATCACCTTCAGTAGGTATATATTCATCAGATCACAGACTAATGATGCTTTAGTCCATCTTAAATTGACTCAGATACAAAATAATGGCACTTTGATTTTACATAGTCACCAACAAATGTTCAGAGCAGATTGTGTATTTGTCATGTTTCATGTTGCTTTGTTGTGTTTTCTGTGATGTAATCTGCAAGTTCACGTCTGAGCACAACTCCGGTTACAGATGAAGAGGAACATGACACCTCTTTGATCAGAAGTTATGCTTATCTCTCCAAACAAGACAAGGCAACAAGACTCACGGACATGTTAGAAAGGTGTCAGCGCCACCTCGTTGACCTACAAAAGATGTCCTCCAGGATGGTGCACCAGAGAGCGCCCAGTGGTGTATATAGCTAGAGGCAGCCGCTGAGAGGGACCAGATCCATTTATTTGAAATAAAACTGTGTGCTTTAATTAAGAAAAAAAGAAAAACATTCGTCTGTTTTTCATGTCTGACATGTTTTCATACAGCAGTGCAGTTATGTACCTGATTTATTAGACTGCTTCATTCTGTTCTGTTCCCACTGTTCAGTTAATAATGCTGATATTTTTAAACAGTTTAATCTGACAATGTCATTTTATAAATGCTTGCTGAAATAGTAATGTGTAATTTGGTCAAATGATTTGTACAACATGATGATGGTACACAAACCAAGATTAAAGACTGTCACATTATAACTATGATTGTGATGTTTGAAACTGACTGAGTGATTTTAATGCCTGCTAAGATCTTAAAAGATAAGAACTAGGTTAGTACTTTTACATGAAAGGTTACATGCAAAACCATAGAATTAATGAAGAGAACTATTAAATCAGACATATTGCATAAATGAAAAATCCGCGAATATTCCACGGGCATCCGTCACGGATGTTCGACGTATTTCCCGTGATCTGTGAACATGATCCGCCAAAGATGTGGTCAGTATCAGAGGAGATCTAAAATTGGATCCACAAGGGATCACATAAACATGCATCTTGTGGATACCTCACAGATGAAAATCCGGGTTTTTGGATCTTTAGTGGTCCGGATCCGGAGAGATCTAAAAATAGGATCCATGAGGGATGCAGTGGGGATTTTCCCGTATCTTGTCCATATTTGTGACAGTTACGGACAGATAGCGCCATCGGATCACTCCGTATCTTAGTACTTTTCGTCCAGTGTGAACATTACCCTACCTGACACTGTTGCAAACCTCTCCCATGCTATAGATCATGGAAGAGTCAGCAGATTCAACATCTCGCTAATGTTTGGGATGATGCAGTTAAAGGCTTCAGGTTTTCATCATACTCTGAAACCTATGACATGCTAGTAAAATTTACTAATGCTGCTGGTGTTTTGGAAGAAGGTCTGGACGCACGTGGCCCAAAATGAGAGTTTTTGAGTCTGCTAATGAAACATCTGAAAGACCGTCCCATTTTCGATGGACCAGATAAACATCAGTTCTTGGTCTATGTGATGGAGACCGGTGGTTCCATCACCACCACAAGTCTTACAAATGTTATTGGAATGATTAGTAGATATGACCACACAGATTAATTGTTTTATTGAATGTTAAAAAAGGGGAAAGTGTTTGTTTGTTTGCAGAGGGGGACTGGCCATCCTGCCTGTGTAAAAGAGAACTTAAATTAGTATTTTAACATTTGACAACATTTTGATACTTAATTTTACTTTGTTCTATTTCTAATTGTGTACAATTATAAGCTCAAGAAATTAATGGCAATACTCACCTCTTGTTGTCTTCTTGGTAGGGCAGGAGAGGTGAAAGAGGGAAGTAGGCCTAATTACATGCTTAAGAGCTTTTGGAACAAACTATGTGAACAAGGAGGGGTGGGAAGTAGTGCATGAATTAAATGTATATTTGAATTTTGTTGCAAAATCAGTAATTGATTATGCCTAAGTATGTATATATGTAAATATTTCTTCATGATGTTTGCTTTACAGGTTGTTATTTTAAGTAAGACATTTTTGTGGATACTTTTGAGCTTGTATAGTCTAATCCCACCTCAACTGGTTGTTCCAGCTAATTACCTGCAGCAGGAGGGTATAAAAGCTCTTAGTTGCTCTTTGGAAAGTGATGACTGTGGTGGTTAAGATATTCAATACATTTTGCCAATCCCAGGCTTAAATGGACCGAAGTTGCACGCCTCTTCTTAAAAATTGTTGGGATCGTCGGCCAAATTGACAGTCTACAATCCAATTGGTATACATAGGGTTATATGTTTGTTAAATCTACAATAATATATGCTTTATTTTTCATTATGTATTTATTTACAGCTGTTAGGGAGGATCAGTACTACATGGCAGGAAAGATGATTGCAGTATCTGTTGTGCATGGAGGTCCAGGACCTCATTTCCTGTCAGAAGAGCTGGTCCATTATCTTGCAGGTCAGGCTTCATTCAAAGCAACACTTCGCTGTTGTGGGGCAAAAACCTCCTATCTCCAAAACTGTAATTTTTAAAAAAAAATTTAAAAAAATGGAATGGTTTTGTAATAACTGGACATAATGCCATCAAACTTTGTATTATGTTTTAATCATATATCTTTGGTTAAATATTTGTAAAACAACAGACAGACATAAAGGGTGACCAATAGTACTGATTTATGAAGGAAAACAAAAATCACGAATTTTGGACATAGGAGGTTTTTGCCCGACAGCAACGACTTGCTTCAGTAACTGATGAAGACATAGGGAAAGTCTTACATGAGGTGAGATCAGCACAGGGTTCCAGTGTTATGGAACAAAATTATTACATTACATTACACATTACACAACTTATTTTTCGGAAGTGTTCACTTCCTTTATTACTGATTGTACATTAGCTTAATCTTGATAAGTTAACACTATGCCTTCTCTGTCATAGAATGAAAAATAGACAAAGAGATCCATGATAATTTTACAGTGCTCATGTCCATTTTTTTTGCTTGTTTGTTTGTTTTTGTTTTTCAGATTGGAAATGCTGCTTCAGTGGACGTCCTGCGTGAATGTGTCATAAGACACAGAACACTGCTAGACAGCAGGTTGTCTGAGACATGTTTCAACTGCTAAAGAGAAGAAAGACGTTGTTTCCGACTACCTCAGGTGGTATATCACTGACCGCAACTCATCTGTACTTGATAGGTAAGATTATATTCCAAATAATGCTATGCTTGTGAACAATTTGAGAATAGAATATAATAGCATAGATTATGGTATGTTGGAACAACAAAAACTGATCATTCGAGTTCACATTCCATAAGGCCATGTGTTTGTGCATGTAATAATACACTAGTGAACAGGAAATGGCACAATGTTGTGTTTATTTTTAGATTTACAGATGGTCTTTAAGCACTTAATTTTTTGGAAGCACTACAGCAACACCCCATTTTGCTGTCCCCAGTCCTGAACCTCACAGCGCTTGACCTAGAGAAGCTTTTCAAACCTAACTTTAGTCCATCTGGGAGTAACAGGAGACTTCTGGAGAGTCAAACTGTGGGATACTGGACAGACTATCTCCTTGACTGTGAAGGTTTATGTAAAGTCTGTGAAGACATTGTGAAATTGTATTTGAATATGTTTTCTTTGCATATGGGCTGACATCACTTCCTCCTTCTGGACTGGACCCACTGCCAAAGTTACAGTTCCTGCATGACACCTTATTCCCAGTGGAAAATACATGTCTTAACACCTTGAAATTACCACTTATTGACTCATACTCTGTTTTTAAATCACAGATGGACTTTGGAATTTAGAATTCTCCAGGATATGGTTGTTTAGTTTCTAAGCAATGTGACCATATGACCCTAGAGTTCTTGTCTGGGTAGACTTGTTAGGTTTGCTGTTCTGAAACAGATGCCAAATTGTACCTTTTTGTTCTTCTTTTTGGTCTAAATTTCAAAGATGTTTTGAATTGGACATAGATGGGGAAATGCTAATATGGATTTCAATTTTAAGAGGTCACCTTGACAGTCAAGTAGGACTGCCCTTTATTTTGTTTCTTTCTATGAGGCCGCATTGTAATTTAAGATGGTCAAATAGTTTGCAATTTAAATGGTACCTATCTGAGGTACTGACTTTTGTGTTCCGTTCTAAAGTTAGTTAAAATAACTTTCATGACCATGTTACTATTTTAAATATAAAAATTTTGACAGTGCTGTTAAATAGTAAGTCTTTGAAAAAGTAATGTGTTCAAACTTTGAAAAATATCAATAAATGCAATACTGTGCAATACTTTTTATTTTTAGTTAGTAGTTTCATTATACAAAATGTTTGGGAATGTAACATTTGCTGATTTGCCCCTACTTCCGTGTTTAAACAGAGTTATTTGACTTTACAGCACTAAAATGCTAATACAAGTAGTAAAACTGTGGACAGTATTTAGCTTTCCAACACAAATCATAAAAACCCACCAATGACAGGCACTTAACTGTCAGTGAAATAAAGAATTCACCCTGATTTAGAGCTGGGCAATTTCTTTTAGCTTTATGTAAAGCTCTGCAGACTCCCAGATGTCTGGTTTTTGTAAATGATTATGTTCCATAACAAAGTTCAGGTATTCCTTTGTGTTTGGGTTCCCACATGGAGGTAGTGACCAAGGTAGTTTTGGATTTTTTTATTAGTTTTAGTTTTTATTTCGTTTTGACTTTTTATTTTTAAGTTCAGTTAGTTTTAATTAGTTTTTAGAGCAAAGTTTCTAGTTTTTTTATTAGTTTTCATTTTTTAAAAATACTTAGTTTTAGTTTAGTTTTATTGGTTTTAGTGTTAGTTTTTTTCTGAATTAGGGTATTTGTCAGGTGCAAAATTCAAAATAATCAGAATAAGCACTGTATGATAAAAACCAAACAAGATACAATTTTTAAAACTGTATCAGGAGGAAACATGAAAAGCCATCGACAGCCAGCAGCTAGTTAACATACTGATGTATCTCAACTGGATGATGATGTGCTTTTCTTTTCAGAATTAAAAGTTTAGTCTCCCAGTAAGACCAGGAGAAACTCCTCCATGATCCATGTCCATGAATTTCCCTGCAAGGGATTAATAAAGTATTTCTGATTCTGATTCTGATGCCCAGTGGATTGGATTACTGTACTGGTCTTTAACAGGGCTTCCTTAAAAGAGCATAAAACATCTGCAGCTCATCCAAAATGCTGCTGCTGGACTAAGATATCTAAACACATCGCACCAGTTTTAAAATCTTCACAGTGGTTTCCAGTCGGTCACAGAATAGATTTTAAAACCCTTCTGCTTGTTTACATCCCAGAATGGTTTAGGCCCAGAAAACATCTGTAATATGTTCAGAGAATATAAACCTAGCAGAGCTCTTAGATCCAAAGACTTATGTATGAAATAAATTTACCAAATACAAAAACGGACATTTTTGCTAAAATTTTAGTTCATTTTAGTTCGTTTTAGAAACACACAATACAGTTTCAGTTAGTTTTCGTTTTTTTTAACTCTGATTTTTATTTTAATTTCAGTTAATGAGAATGTTTTTTAAATTTTAGTTTTCATTTTTTCGTTAGTAACGACAATAACCTTGGAAGTGACAACCTGGACTCAGGTAAAGCATCCAGTTCAGCTTGTTTAATGAGGAATCTACAATCCCTGAAGCCATACCTGAAGGAAACAGGTCATGTTTGCAAATGAAAACTGGTTCTCAAACATGTTTTTACCTGGTTAAATAAAGGTTAAATAAAAAATAAAAAAAAGGAAATGGAAGACACAACAGTATCTCTCTCTCTCTCTGTCTCTCTCGCTCTCTCTTTATGTATATATATATATATATATATATATATATATATTTATATGGATGGGGAAGGTCCTCAATACTTGAAGTGACGCACGGATTACCTAAACTTGTAGTACAAACAAGCAATTTTGTAGTCCACCTGCACGCGGGAAGTTAGCTGTGATTTTTTGAAGACAAAAACAACAGGGAATGTCTTTTATTAAGCTTTTGCTAACTAAACAATGTTTTGCCTTTTTGTGGAGCTAACCTAGGCCAATTTACACTTTTTTGTTCTTTCTGTGGACGGTCTCTGGAGCTTTTATGGGACACAGACCAGATTGAAGTACCAAATATCCTGCAACAATGCATTCAATATTTCAATGAAGGTCATATAGTGTAATCTTGGACATGATATTAGGTTTATATGGTTTAAAAATGAGTTTGAGGGCTCTTAAAAGTGAACTCAAGAATGCTGGGTTTACAGCTCCATAACCACCATTATTAATGCAATGAGACGAACTCCGTGGACCTGGGAAGCCGTTTGGGTATCGAACCATGTAGCAGGCACTACAGTGTATTGTACAATACACTATACACTGTAGTGTAAAATACCCTACACTATAAACTGCACTATACACTACACTACAAACTACACTAAACTATACACTACAGTGTACAGTGTCAGGAGACACAGTGATGTAAAGCTGCATATCATTATCATAGCTGTGGAAATCAATGCTGTGTCTCCTGATGACATCCCCAAAAGGTAACATGAACAAATTAAAAAGTATTGGGCCTAAAATTGATCCATGGGGAACCCCACACTTGACTTCATGGATTTTTGAGGAACATGCATCCATACTTACAAAGAATTTTTGATCTGTGAGATAGGAGTAATACCATTTAAGAACAGTAAAATCTGGTGATCAACTGTATCAAAGGCGGCACTAAGATCCAGTAAAATCAGGACAGAAAGTTTCTGTGAGTCTAAGTTAGATCTAAGATCATTAACAATTTTTAAAAGGGCGTCTTGGTACTGTGATTTGTCCTAACACCAGATTGATATTTTTCTAAAATATTATGTTTATGCAAAAACTCGTGTAATAAAGACATGTTTTTCAATAATTTTACTTAAAAAAGATAAGTTGGATACAGGTTGGTAGTTATCAAGATTGTCTATCTCTAAATTACTCTTCTTCAGAAGGGGCCTTACCATTGCCATTTTAATGGCAGCAGGGAAGACACCTGTCTGAAGAGAGTAATTTACTATGTTTAAAAGTTCATACTCAAAGAAACCATAACATGTTTTAAAAAGTGATGTGGGAATTGGGTCTAAAAGACAAGCTGTTGTGTTAAGTTGGGAGGAAACTCGACCAAGCATCTTTGCATCAACCAGGACAAAACTCTCCAGTGTTTCCTCAGGTAAAAGCAAAGCTTCAGGTCTGTTCAAATCAATGTTGTTGAGATGAAAGACTGTATCTAATAACATTGATTTTACATCTGAAGTGGCATGCAAAGTCCGCGCATGCAGCATCTGATGCAGGCATGGAAGACTTATTAAAACTTGTGTTTATTAAAAGATCTATTGTTTTAAAAATAAATTTGGGGTTATTCTTATTTTGGAAGATTGGATAAGATTGGAAAAATGAAGTGTTCTGGCTTGTTTGACTGTTCTATTGTAGGTTTTTAGTTGTTCCTTAAACATTTCTTAATAAATTGTTAATTTTGTTTTCCTCCATCTCCTCTCTGCTCTCCTGTACTTTTTGAGTTCTTTGATTTGCTCATTTCTCCACGGTGGTGTGGATTTTGTGGATTTTATTTGAGGAGGAGCTACAGCATCGATACCTAACTTAAGTTTGCTGTTAAAATGATCCACAATAAAATCACATGATGCAGGTAAAATCTGAGCAGGAGTTTGGTTTAAAATTTCAATAAAATTTCCAGCCACTTCAGAAGTAATATATTGTTTCCTCACAGTTCTCACTGAGGCCTCCTGTTGGCTAAAAGTGGTGATGTTAAAAAACACACAGTAGTGGTCTGACACAGCCAGGCCAACAACAGAGGACACACCAGTGGACAGACCATAGGTTATGACCAGGTCCAGAGTGTGTCCCCTGTTGTGAGTAGGCTATGTGACATGTTTGAAATCTAAACAGTTTAAAATATTTAAAAACACCTCTGCAAGAGCATCAGATCTGTTGTCAATTTGTAGGTTAAAATCCCCAGTTATTAAAATTGTACTGTATTTTCACAGTTAAAAAGTCAGAAAATTCTTGTATAAAGCAGGAGGGAGGCTGGGTGGTCTATAAACAGTCATAGATAAAATAGGTGGGTTGCTAAAAACACGCATGATATTCAAATGACGAGTAATTATCAAACAACATTTTTGCTAAAATTGATCCTCAAGCAATTGATGCAGTACTACCCCGTCTTCTGCCTCCCCTGATTGAAAATAAAAAAAAATTAATTTGGGGGAGAAGCCTCAGTGAGGATAGCTGGAGCATCAGCATCAAGCCAGGTTTCAGTTAAAAAGAGACAATTTTATTATTTGAAATAAGATCATTAATTATAAAAGAGAGCGGACATTTAGAAGTGCCACGTCATAAGTGAGTTCTTTTGTTGAGTAACAGATCTGGAAATTGTAAGGGCTATGGGAATGAGACGGAGACATGGAATGATAGAGATATGTGACTAAGGGTGTTTGTAATGCCTATTGGTGACGAGTACTGGTATATGATGGTGAATAAGGTCGGGTTGAACTGGGGATATATTCTGGCTGTGATGTCAATCCAAGAATAATTTGCAGGAGCGGAGTGGGAGTTCAATATTCATGGAAAAGGTTTGTGATCCTGTTTGATTTGGATGAATGCCATCTGATTTAAAGAGATATGGTCTATTGTAAAAGGATGAGAAGTTGTTGACATATGGAATGTTGATGGAGTTGCATAAACCTTTAAGCCAAATTTGGAGCTGCTGGAGGCGGCTGAATGTGACATCTCCAAAATGGGGGGAGGGCAGTGGTCCGGAAATTATACATTGTTTGTTTAAATGTTTAATGCTGTGGATGACATGGATGAAGTGATTTTTAAGGGTCTCTGACTGCTGTAGTTTCATGTCGTTTCTATCAGTATGGACAATGAATGTGGAAACAGAAGGGTGTTGATGAGAGAGCATGTGGGTGGAGTCAGTAATGTCCTTAACACTACACAGTACATTGCACACTACTCTATACACTACACTACACTATACAGTACTTTGTACACTATACTATACACTGCACTCTACAATACAATACAATATACACTACACAAGAACTACACCAAACTATACACTACACTATACAATAGACTTCACTGTACAGTACACTACACACTAGACTATGCACTATATTACACACTACACTATACACTACACCACAGTATACACTAGATTTTCCACTACACTACAGTATGAGTAAGTTTAAACTGTGATTAAAAGCTCCATCTGCTACAGACTGGTTTTTTCTGGGATTAAAAGCTTCAGCCTCTACAGACTAGCTTATACTGGGATAATAAGCTTATGCTGCTATAGAGTGGTTTATACTGGGATTAAAAGCATAAACTTCTACAGATAGTGTTATACTGGGATGAAAAACATCAGATTCAAGAGACGATTCTATTAGAAGTAAGTAAACAGGTCAAACAAAAACATCTAGAATCATCCTGTGGTTTAATGGTAAAATCAAAGTTCTGTTTCATAGTGCATTGCGTAAAAATCTTTGCGTTGGTTCTGGACTTAGATATGAACATGCAGCCTTTTATTTAAACAATACAAGCAAGTGTTCCTTTTAGCTGCAGCAGCCTCTATACTCTTTAAAGCAACTCAGGGTTTTCTGTGTCACAGAGGCACCCTGTCCTCTCTGTAACCCTCACAAAAAACAGATATATTCTCTCTTATTCTTGCAACCCCCTCCTCCATCTCCCTCCGCCTCCATCTGGCTTTGATCCACCCTTTCAGTCATGCTAAAAAGATGACAGACCAAGGAAAGAGAGAGCAATGACAGAGGGAAGGAGGACAGAAAGACATGACAGTTCCTCAACAAGTGTGGAGCACCGAGGGAAGAGAGGGGAGTGAGAAAGATGAGAGAGCTATTCAGCATCATCATGGGATGAGGAAGAGAAGGAGGAAGAGGAGACAAATGCAGCATCTAAAGGAGCTGAAGCATCTAGTGGTACAGATGGAAATAGCATAGAATTAATTATGATCTCCACCATCACCATATTTACTGTCTGAAACTGATGCAGAAAGTCAGAGGCGAACTCTGATCTGCCCATTTTGTGGATGTATTGCACTAACAAATGGTAAATAGACTGTACTTAAACAGAGCTGTTCTAGTCATGTTGAGCTCTCAAAGCACTTTTACACCACACATGACATTCACCCATTCACACGCACACACAGCCTGGGGCGCTGAAAAGGGGGGGTAAAGGGGAAGGATTCATGGGGCCCACGAGTGACAGGGGGCCCAGAAGGGCCCTCAATGCAACTGTAATACTGACAAAATTATCTGACACTTAATGATAAACTTACAATCATGCAAACAATTTAGTCACAATGCAACGGTATCACTAAGTCTTTTTGTATTGGAAACATTTCTGAACACTCAACCCCCTCTATATTTCCCTTAAATGGTTCAGTCCACCTGCTCCTTCAGCTGCGAAGCAGCGCAACAGACAGACAGCAAGTGGATGTTTAGACAGTAGCTAGCATGCCTCAAAAGTCAGGAAGCTTAAAACATAAAGAAAAAAAGCTGAAGCTGGAGAGAGAACAGAGGGGTGGACAGTATGTCACCCAGTTCTTTCAGAGGCGAGGTGGGTCAGTCAGTTCGTCTGATGGAAAGTTGTGGAACATCAGCTTGTTGTCTCTCCTAAACTTTGTTCATATAAGCTAGCTCACTTTGCTCCCCATATTGGCTCATATTTCTGAATAAAACTCTGGATTTTATTCATTTCTCAATTTTAGTCAAATAATTAATGCAGACAAACAATTAGCAAGCAGCTCTGCTAGAAAAAAAATAAAAATAAAATCACGCATGTTCCGAACAGAAACGAGAGCAGCCGAAGCAGATGCTGCCAGACATTCCCTCCCCACCTGAACACGCCCCACCCCTCCCCACCTGAACATGTCCAGGTGGCCCCTGAGGAAGGAGGTGGGCAGCTGAGTGTTGAATTAATTG
This sequence comes from Melanotaenia boesemani, assembly GCF_017639745.1. Taxonomy (NCBI): domain Eukaryota; kingdom Metazoa; phylum Chordata; class Actinopteri; order Atheriniformes; family Melanotaeniidae; genus Melanotaenia; species Melanotaenia boesemani. The sequence goes on along the minus strand of NC_055684.1, from coordinate 213,831 downwards.
ATTATTGTTAAGAAAACAAAAAATGTATAATAGAAAAATAGTTCAGAATTAATAATGATATTTTTTTTTAATTTATTTTAGACCGATTTGAATCGTTTAGAAAATGCTCAGCTATCACTGTAATGTTAGGTCAGGTCAGTAATTTGGGACTCATCCTCCTGCTTTGCAGTAGGAACAGAGACATTTCTAGTGCAGCAGACTGGGTGACGGCTTTCAATCCAATCAGAGAAACATTTACATTTTCTAGATATCAGAAGATTAACTAGCAACAACCATATAGCATCATATATTTCCCCACTAATCTAATGCTTCACTTGTGAGTCTACAGATCTGGAGATAAATTAGACTTCATGTGCTGCTACATGAGAGAAACAATGACGTGGAGTATTGGTAGTCAAATCAGTTTCCCTTCACATTGTTGATGAAATCACGGAAAGCACCTTTAAAACAAAATAGTGGGAGGCCACCAGAAATAATGACTGTGATGTTATTACAAATTGGAGATACTATATAATTTTGTATGGCATGTACACTACAGAGCCAGGTCCAGGATCATCTTCAAGTTTGTCAGAGAGGAGAGTGGAAATAGAGGAAGACATCGAAGAGGGTACAGATTCAGATGATGAGGATACACCACGAGAGAGTGTAGTAAGACTCAGAGAGACAGCAGAGAGTGAGAACCTTGAAAATCAAGCTGAAGATGTTAAAAGTGATTCAGATGAGGGGGGCCCACTTCAGTTTCTTTTCATGGGGCCCAAAATCACTAGCAGCGCCCCTGCACACAGCACTTCTATTATACACATTCATACCCCGATAGACACATCGTGGGGTTCGGTGTCTTGCCCAAGTACACCTGGGAATGTAATCCAGGGAAGCCTGGAAGTCGAACCACCAGTGGTAGACAACTGCTCATCCTCTTGAGCTGCAGCCACCCGAACTAACAACCACACCAACGTAAAGGATGCATGGAAGGATGAGGGCATTGATGTTTGAAACAGACATACCTGTTTACACAGCTAAAGGGAGCAGAAATGAGCCTTAAATGTTGCAAACTTTTTTTTTTACATCATTTTCCACAAACATCTACACCACAGAAGAAAATGGAAATAAAATGTGGTTCTTTTATAGTAGATATTTTTCAGAAATTCTAAGTTGTCTTTTTCCAAAGGTCTGGTAACATCTGCACCCTAAAGTAGTTTTATTTAGCTGGCTGAGGGAAAAATGGCTCTTTGGATTGGAAAGGCTGCAGACCCCTGCACTAAACAAATAAACAGGTTTAGCAGCAGTTTTCTCTTTAAACAGCAACAGTTAAAATATTTCTTCATATATATTTATAAAATCACATATTTATGAGAAAGATGGATGAAATGTTCAGGATTTACAGGATTTACAGTTTCCGGTTCTCCAGGTGCAAGCGTCTTGGCAGCAAGCCAGACGCACTGACAGACCTGGTAGGACTGGGCTGCAGACCTCCAACAATTCGCCGAGACCTGGTACCACATCGAGGTCCGCAGCAACGCCAACCGGGCCCCCTGCCAGATGCGATGACACCTGCGCACAGCTGCATGGGCCGACGGGACCCGCACCTCCTCCTCCTGGGGCTCAAACAGGGGGGGCTGAAAGCCATTGACCACCTGGAATGGGGTGAGCCCAGTGGCCGAGGAAGGAAGGGAGTTATGGGCGTATTCCACCCAGGACAGGTTCCTGGCCCAAGAGGAGGGGTTTTCCAAGCAGAGGCAGCACAGACTGGTCTCCAAAACCTGTTTGACCCTCTCAGATTGCCCATCAGACTGGGGGTGAAACCCGGAGGAGAGGTTGATGTTGATGCCCATCAAGCAACAGAATTCAGTCCAGAACCGGGGGTGAACTGGGGCCCACGGTCGGAAACATCCTGAGGAAGGCCGTGCAGCCTAAACACGTGGACCGCCAGAAGATCTGCCATCTCCTTAGCCGTGGGTAGTTTCGGGAGAGCCACAAAGTGGGTCATCTTTGAGAATCTGTCCACTACCGTCATAACAACAGTGTTACCATCCGAAGGAGGAAGACCAGTCACAAAGTCCATCAATATATGGGACCAGGGCCAATGGGGAATGGACAATGGATGCAGGAGGCGTTGGTGTGATGTCTTGGACTGGGCACAAACTGGACAGGCTGCGACAAAGCTCCTAGTATCACGGCGGCAAGTAGGCCACCAAAACCTCTGAGATAGCAGGTGATGCGTCCTTTCAGCACCAGGGTGGCAGGCCAGCCGGGAGGAATGACAGAGGACGAGAACCCTGGACCGGAGATTGGGCGGTACATACAGGCATCCTTCTGGACAACCAGGAGGCACGTTGGTGGAACGCTGCTCCTGCCTGACCTCCGTCTCCAGTTGGATGCGGCTCACCCCCAACCGGACATGAGAAGGGAGGATGAAGTCGTCCGGCCCATCCAAATCCGCCTCCAGAGGAGTAGCCTGTCGGGACAGAGCATCGGGTTTAACATTCTTAGTTCCAGGTCGATAAGCCAGAGAGAAGTTAAACCTGCGGCCAATGAGCTTGGCAGGGATTCAGCCTTTTAGCGGACTTCAGGTATTCCAGGTTCTTGTGATCCGTCCAGACTATAAAAGATTGGGCTGCCCCCTCCAACCAGTGGCGCCATTCTTCCAGCGCCAGCTTCACCGCCAGTAGTTCCCGATCACCGACATCGTAATTGCGCTCTGATGGAGACAAACCTTTGGAGAAGAAGGCACACGGGTGCATTCTGGAGTCATCAGGACACCTCTGTGACAGCACAGCGCCCACCCTGTAGTCAGAAGCATCAACCTCCATGATGAATTGTCTGGCGGGGTCCGGCATGTGTAGGACAGGGGCAGAAGTGAACAGCTGTTTTAGTGTGGTGAAGGCTTTTTCAGCCTCACCGGTCCAGGAAAACGGTCTCTGGGAGAGGTTAACTGATGTAATGGAGCTGAGATAGAGCTGTAGTTCTTGATTAATTTTCTGTAAAAGTTGACAAAGCCCAGGAACAGTTGTAGAAGCTTACGGTTCTTGGGTGTAGGCCACTCTTGGACAGCAGAAACCTTGGCAGGGTCCATCCTGAAACCTCCGGCTGAGATAATGTGACCAAGGAATGAAATGGTGGAACTATGGAATTCACACTTTTCAACCTTCACGTAGCGCTGGTGTTAGAGAAGACGCTGCAAAACAGTTCAGACATGAAAAATGTGTTCGTCTGGGTTCTGGGGAAAATGAGGATGTCGTCAAGGTAAACAAAAACAAACTTACTGAGCATATCTCCCAGAACATCATTTACCAAAGCCTGGAATACAGTCAAACCAAAAGGCATCACCAGGTATTTGTAATGCCCGGTCTGACCTGTTGAAGGCAGTCTTCCATTCATCTCCTTCCCAGATGTGTACTAGATGGTATGCATTACATAAATCCAGTTTCATGAAGATGGTGGCGTTCTGTAAAGGATCAAGAGGGTAGCGATTCTTGATTGTTATATCATTCAGACCATGGTAATCTATGCAGGGGCGAAGTGTGCCGTCCTTCTTCTCTATGAAAAAGAAGCCTGCCCCCGCTGGAGAAGAGGAAGCGCGAATCAGACCTGACGAGAGTAACTATGAGATATATCTGTCCATGGCTTCCTTTTCTGGTGCGGATAGGGAATAAATTCTACCACGGGGTGGCATGGAACCAGGGAGAAGATCTACTGCACAGTCGTATGGTCAATGGGGGGGCAAGTAGGTAGCACGGACCTTATTAAAAACCTCCTTAAGGTCATGATATTGCAAAGGAACCTGTGTGAGACTGGGGTAGCTAGATTCTGACAGCTCTGGTGTTTGGCCTGGTGTTGCAGGGAAAGAACGCAAGCATGTAGTCAGGCAGTTAACTCCCCAGTTTATTACTTTGCTCTCCCACCAATCGATGTGTGGGTTGTGTAGCTGGAGCCAGGTTAAGCCGAGAATGACGGGAATCTGAGGTGAATTGATGACATAAAAGCTGATGACCTCATGGTGGTTGTGGGGGAAAACGACACGTACAGGTTGAGTTTTCATGGTTACCTTGTGTAACAGGTGATTATCCAGAGCTCGGACAGAAACGGGTTTTGAGAGGGGGAGAAAGTTAATACCCAATTGCTCGGCCACCTGTCTGTCTATGAATTCAGTATCAGCCCCGGAGTCAATAAAAACTGCTAGAGTGTGTTCCTGTTCTGCAGCAGTGATCTTTATGTGGAAAACAGGACTGGAGACAGATGGATCCAACAGAGTTCGGCTCAGTATGGTCCTCCCGACCCCTGCTGAGCCCTCCCTTTTACTGGACAGGATCGTATGATATGACCTGGTTGACCACAATATAAACAGTCTATTTGAAATTCTCCGTTCTCTTTCGGCTGGGGACAACTTAGAACGGCTGATCTGTATGGGTTTCAGGGTCATTAGAAACTGTGGGGGAATTGTCCGTGACCATCAGCATTCTAAGTTTGTCAGAAGGTCTGAACCTGCTCACCCCAGCGCCTCTGTCTCTCTCTCTCTGTCTCTCTTGGAGTCGCTGGTCGATCCGTGCCGCAACATCCATGAGGGAATTCAGGTCCTTAGGAGGGTCTCCTGGCTGGCGGCGAGAACATCTTTAATTGGTTCAGATAATCCTTGGTGAAAAGCATCGAACAGGGCAGACTCATTCCATATACTGTCATTAGCAACAGTGCGGAAATCAATGACGTAATCAGTCACTGACCTGCCAGCCTGGGGGAGGGAAAACAGATTCCTCGAGGCTTCCTGTTCGGGTCTTACCGGATCAAAAACCCTTCGTAACTCCTCGGAAAAATTCTTGAATGAAGATAAGGCAGGGGATCTCCTCTCCCATTCAGCCCTACCCCAAAGCCTGGCTTTTCCAGAGAGCAATGAGGCTACTTTAGCCTTCTCTGAGGGGAATGAGGTAGGTTGCAACTCAAAAAATAAGGAGCACTGAATCATGAAGGCCCGACACTGACCTGGTTCTCCAGCATACCATTCTGGGGGAGCCATCCGAGGTTCATGTCCCGGAATTACTGGTGGGGAGGTGGAATGAGGTGATGGACTTGTTCCTGTGGAGTCAGATCTCATGAGTGTAGCAAGTTGCTTAGCGATATCTTTAACGCACATGACTAGTTCACCTAGACCTGCCTCTTGTTGTATGATGGCAGTCTCTACTCGGGCACACAAATCCGCAGTATCTGACGGGTCCATAATACTGGCCAAATCGTACTGTAACGGTTCAGCAAACTGGACCACAATAATTGTCAGGATTGAGGATTGGGTGATAAAAGGTTTTTATTGTAATGATGATAGTATATCCAGGGGAGCCGAGTCTGGTCTCGCAGTCCGCTAGCCTGAGAGGGTAGGAGAACCAAGGTGAGATATAGCGTTATAAGGCGGGAATGTGTAAGATAATGCTCACATACCAGCAGAGGGGATGGAAGCCAGCTGGGGGGTTTTCAGGAACCGAGATGGCTGCAATGGGGCTGTGGAAACTGCTGAACCAAAAACAGTTAGTTGCGTCTGATAGTGACAAGAGTCGAATTATCCACACTGGATACATCCTCTGGAAAGATCCAGGTAATTTCTCCAGATTATCCAGAAGGGAGAGAGACAGGTTCCGAAATCCAAATCCAAATCCTGGGGACAGTCCAAGGGTCAGAGTACCAGTCAATCAAACGACAGACAGAGTTAAAAGACAGGGGGCAGGCATAATCAGGATATCCAGGTCAAAAACAGGTCAAAGATCAAGATGATCTGGCAGGGAAGAGTTGTCACAGGCTAGTATTTAAAGAGCATAGCGCAGGTGGTGCACATCAGCAATCAGCTGTGCTGGAGGGAGAATGCCTTCAGGAACGGCTGAGAAATCTCAGCGCCAGCTATACACCGTGACAGAATGTGTGAATGTGACGTTTATATAAAGCGCTTTGGACAAAATCTCTATATATAAATACAGACCATTTACCTATAAACAGGTGTGGTATCCACAGAAAGTCCAGAATCTCAGCTAACAGCTCAGCAAAACCATTTCTATCACCAACAAACACAGTTAAGACAACAATAATTCAAAGACCAGGTACACAAAGTCTGAAAACTAAGTAAACACAGATGATGTCTCCCCATGAACACGAACAAACGACTCCTCTACTAAAAGCTCACATCTCACAGATTCCACAGCTGGAAGTTTCATCTCGCTATGACCAAGATTCTCCGAACCAGAGGCAGAAGAAGGCCCGATTTATGCTTCACGTTTGTAAAACATAGTCAGAAAATGTCTCACCTTTGCTGCCTCAAAACTTGAATCCACCAGCACAACAGTGCATTTAGTTGACCTTTCACTGGACAAAAACACCTAAGATCCGGAGATATCGAAGAGGATACAAGTCTCCGTATCCGCGGCACATCCGGACTGTTTCCGGGTATATACGGGAAGATTGGTGTGTAACAGATCCTATTATAAGAAACCCTCCGTATACACATCTATAACAAATCCTAGTATGGGATATGCCGCGGAAACACATCTGTGATAGATCCTAGCATTGGATACCCTCCACATACACAACTTTAAGAAATCCTAGTGTATGGTATTCTGCGTATACACGTCTCTCGCAGATCCTACGTCATATTCGCCGCATTCGTTTCTGTGACAGATCCTATGAGATATCATCCATACATACGTCTGGAACAAATCCCACAACCCACCTCATATACAACTTAATTTTGCCCTCTCTGGTGACCCTCATTCATTTTTACCCCTTTAAATGACAGTTTGTTTGAATTATTAATTTATTATTCACTATAACCGTGGCAACAGAAACTCAGACGCCGGGCTGCAGACTCGCCAGATCATGTCTGTGAGGCATTGCTGTGAAAGCAGGTCCAGGAGAGACGAGAATGGAGCAACATTTTGTCGTCCGCAATGTCCCAACCAGCAGCGGTCAGGGTCCACAAACGTTTAATCTCCGTCCTTCAAACGCGACAAGCCAACATCTTTATAAAATGTCACGATCAACTGCAATGTTGCATTTAATTTAAAATAGGTCGTCGCCTGTCTTTCTGTCTTGGTTACCTTACTTACATACTTGATACAGCGTGAATGGTGGATAACATTATAAAAACGATTTAGGATAGACTTACTAGCTTGATACACATTTAATAATCAGAGTGAATGGTGAATAATATTTCTTGCAATAAAAACGATTTAGGAAACTATCTGTGACTGAAACAGATTGTGGCATCATCCTCTGGACACATACAAGCTGTAAGAGCTTCACCCGCTCTCTGAAATGTTTGTGTCATGTAACATAGTTAAGCAATCATCTCCCTTCTCTCCACTGATCAGGTCTAATACAAAAGCTGTGGCCGACCGGGCTGCAGGTTCTGTGTTAGAGCCGAGACACGCCAGATCACGTCTGTGATGGGGCGTCGCTATGAAAGCAGCCTGCAGGCTTATGTAACAATGTAGGAAACTATCTTTGGACTTTGACTGTTTGAAACAAGTTGTCGCATCATCCTCTGGACACACACAAGGTGTAAGAGCTGCACCTGCCCTCTGAAATGTTATGTTTGTGTCATGCAACTGCGGCCGACCAAGCTGCAGGTTCCGTGTCAGAGCCGGTTGTCTTGGCAACGCGTCACAACGAGCGATATTAAATAGTCCACTCATTTGCTTCTTGTGAAAAACATATGATTTTAACGGTGAAAAACAACAATAACACATTAATAATTTATTTAATATTATTATTTAATTTATTTTGTAAGTGACCATGGTATAAGTGGGATAATTCCCTTCAAGGTGTCCAATATCAACTCGAATGCCTCCACCTGGATACGTTGTCGGGCATTAGGTATACATTTTAAAATACATAACAATTCTCATAACCCAACTCGTACACAACTGAATTTTGCCCTCTCTGGTGACCCTCGTCCATTTTTACCCCTTTAAATTACATTTTGTTTGAATGACTCATTTACTAAGTATTCGCTTTTTTATGTAATATATATATATATATATATATATATATATAAAACAATATATAACAATTGGAGTTTTGGATATGTCCGTGATTAGCAATAAATAAATAAATAAATTTACATTTTTTTTTTCATTGTATATTTATTGTACATTGTACACATTGTAGGCAGATACAGGAAATCCTGGTATTTTCCACAGCGATGTTATGGCATCATGGACCCACCAGGGGGTGCTAATACTGATTTCTTTGCTTGTGTTATTGTATTATTTCTGAATATCAACATGTTGATTTAGATGTCAATTACGAACTTGTTTCACACCGAAAAATAAAATAAAATAATAAAAAAAAAATCTTGGTGTTCCCATGTGGTCCCAAAGCTCTATAATATAACTCTCCATGAGAAGGTCAAGAGAAGAAGCATGTATTACTACATAAAAACAGAGGTGGAAAGTCACAAAGTAACATATTCACTCAAATTACTGCAACTAGAACGTATGTATCTTCTGAACTCTTTTCCAAAAATAAAAACAAACTGTCTCTGAAAATCAACACTGGCCTTCCAGCCACAGCTTCTGGCCTTTGTTGTTCAGAGTGAAGAGAGCGCAGATTGGCGCTACAAAACTTTGAAATCATCCCCTGCTCAAGCTGAACAAGCGCTTTACAGTCTAATGTTGTAGTATTCACTTGGCAAAATATTCTGTGGGGCATGGCACTTTATTTATTTTCTTATATCACCAGTCACTGTTTGTTAATTTAGACAACTGATTATTTATGTTTGTGATATAAAGAAAAAAGAGCACAGTTTTGTTATTAAAGAATTGCTCAACATTTTCAGCATCATGGTTACTTTGATTTGGTTTTATTTTCTCTCTTTTACTGTAGTGTTTTAAAGTTTATTAAAAAAAAGTGTTGGATTGGATTTATGACTCTTCTTTTGTTTACATGAAGTAATTTAAAGTAACTAAGTAACTTTTACTCAACTAAATTTAGTACTTTTTACTTTTACTTGAGTCGATCTTTGGCGTGTACTATAACTTTTACTTGAGTAGAATTTAAGCAAAGTAAAGATACTTTAGCTTAATTACAATTTTTCAGTACTTTTTCCACCCCTGCATAGAAAATGCTAATGACATAAATTCACTTTTTTTCTTTTTTCCTAATCTTTTGCACATGTATCTTACCGTCTACCTCACAACAGTTTATGTAGCACACTGCACATTTATGTACATATGATAAAAAAAAACTAAGTAAATTATCTATCTTTATGTTTATCTTCTATCTAGTATGGCATCCAGTGCAGATAGCAAAGTAAGAATTTCATTGTTCAGGGAAACTTGTTTCCTTACTGGACAAATGACAATAAACACTTTGAATCTTAAGGACATCTAAGAAGTGGACCAGTGGAGCTGTGGACTGTTGTGATTTCTTCAAGTTTGCCAACAACACTGGGTTTACTACTGCTTTTAAGGACAATGTGCTGGAACCAACATTCCACAACAGTCCCAGCAAACCAGCCACTCACCCTCCCCAGCAGTACAGGAGATGTGGCCTCTTTGAAGCTGCTCACCTCTAAAGGTCCTCCCACCCCCACCAACACCTCTCTGTCCTGGAGAGAGGTAAACAAAATGTCTTCAAGAGCCTACTTATACTTGGAGCCATATTTCAGCACTAGGGTAGAAATAGGGGGCTTATGTCCTGTAAAAACTGTTTGTGTTGTTTTGTTTTTTTGTATGTGTGTGTGTGTGTGTGTGTGTGTGTGTGTGTTCTTTTTTCACTTTTATTGTTTTTGCTAATCCCAAGACAAATTCATTGTATGTGCAAACTTACTTGGCAATAAAGACCTATTCTGATTTTGAAATTGTTTATTAGTCAGAGTTGCTGAGTAAAAATAAGAAAATGACTTGAAGTAGCCATGAAGTCGACTTCAGTCACCAACATGCTGACACAGTCACTGAGTGTCCAGTGGGTTTATTTACTAAGAGATAATTCTTCTTTTTATTTTTCCTGTGAGTTAGTATCTGGTCGTTGTTATGCTACTTTCATGATATGTCTTTTTGATTTGGTTATCATTTAAGAACTCTTAATGACTAGCAGCTCTGTTTTTGTTTTTTATTATTTATTTATTTTTTTGTTTATTTTTGTAAAAGTTTGAGGAGATTTTCTGGTGTGTTTATGTATAAGTGTAACAGTTTGTTGTCTGGTGATGGTGTGGATTGAGGGTCGTTGCTTCTGTCTGTGATGTTTTAGTCTCCTTTCTTCTTCCTTTTTGCTTCTCTTTGCTGTCATCCTTCTTTTTCTGTCCCCTCCGGTCAGGTCCAGCAAGATTACATAGATTCCGTGATTCAAAGTAAATAAATAAATGAATCAGATTATGAAGAGGAGCCTTACCTATAAGCCTCCCCTTGGCAGAGCTAATTTGTTCAGCAAGATACAGCAACCAGATTATCATTTTTCTGCTATGATGCTGGACAGGACAAGTTAAAAAAAAAAAAAAAAAAAAAAAAACTGTGTCGTCATCAACTTTGTGTAGAATATTAAAAATACAATTCTACAAATGCTACAATGGTGGACAGTTAAGAAAAAATTAATATTGAAAATATGGTTTGTTACATAAAGACACGTCCTTATTCTGAAACAGTTTATTTCGCTGAGATGCTGAATAAAAATAAGTATCCAGTCAACAACCAAGTAATCATCTTTGTTTGTTAGAAGATAATAATCTCCTGCTTAAACTATTGAACATGAAACATACAGAACATTAACTGTATAGGGATCAAGTATTAAATGATATTCAGTGAGACCAGTGAGTAAGTTAAATCTAGGAGATATACATAAACATATATGAAAAATCCAGGTGTGCCTGTGCATATACATTTATACATTTAACCATCAGTTAAAGTAATGTGAGGAAAGAGTCATCTCAATGAAATAAGAATTTTTCCAAAGTAAACTTAGTTTTTAAGGCTTTTGAGTTCTAAAGACCACTGAGGTTGGAGCTGTATTGAAAAAGATCTTGTAGAAACATTGTGAACTTCGGCTTGCCGTCGGCCCTTTTCCTTTTATGAATGTGAAATTTCCCTGAGCAACTACTAACAGCAGGTCTCCGCTCACTCTCCTGTGGGGTCCTACTCCTCAACTGTCGCACATCGTGTGATGTCATCAATCAGCGCCAATGTAGTTCTGCGCTGCACTTCTCTTTATTGTCGTGTTTTCAATTACAGTTCACGTCAATAAATTGTAAAAGTATTCTTCGGACAAAGCAAACGACTCTTCTTCACCCTTTCTTCAGACTCAGAGGACACCGAGATAATTTCAATGCCAACGGATGATGAAAACTTTAATTCTCATATTTGGCGCCCAGCTGGTGCCAGTAGCAGAGCCTGCCGTCCAGTCACATCGGACATTATGTGGAAGTAAGTTGATACTTGTATTTTTAGGCCTTTAAATGGTTTCAGTTGTTATAGATAGTGAGTTACTTAAGTTAAGCTTCGCAGACAAACTTACTGTTATACCCATGTCCGTGAAACTGCAGTAACTTTATTTTAAACTAAGATGTTAAACGCTAGCTTTTATGGGTTCATTCATCGACATAAGGCCCATCGGCCATTGTTGCGACACGTCCAAGTGATCGCCATCTTGGACCTGGCAAGTAAGCTCCTCATTAGATAAATACAAGTGAACGGTTGTTTTGTTTAAACTGGATTAAATATAAAACATTTGTAAAAATTTATTAGAGCTTTATTTTAGGGTTGAATCAGTTAAAACTGTTTCTAAATTGTTCAGTAACCACTGACAGACGATTAATCGAGTGTTTATTGGGATTAAAGTAAGTTAAAAACCTAATGGGTGGACAAAATTACTGTCAAAAGTAAAACTGGGAGTAAATTTGGTTGGCTTCTTTTTAGTTTTTTTTTTTTTTTGTAACTAGAAGAGAGTAATGATGGAATTAAGCTTTGTTCCAATCCTGCATATTTACATTATAAATGTATATTAATATACATTGTGCCTTTTTAAGAAAAATAAACTCAAAAATCAAATGTAGAAACAAACGTTCCCGATCCTCTGCTAAGGCTGCAGGTCAGTGGAGAAATAGAATCTACATGCTTTGGTTTCTGTAAGGATTTTGTTCTAATTTTCACAATCAATACCTAAAACATATCTGAACATGTTTCAGGGCATTGTGCAGTATACACCAAAACATGGACAAGATGATGGTGAAACTGGACGTGACTGAAGCTGGAGAACTGGAGGTCAACTGGTGGTGGTAGAAGTAACAGAGGAGCTGTGGAACCACACACTTCACAGCATTTTCCTACAGCCAACCTGTCAGCTGTTTACTAAACCTTCTTGTTATTGTTGTTGCTTATATGGGAAAATATTGCATGTTTACTGGCGAGTTATCAGTCTGAAGTTCTCTTAGATAAAATATGTCCACAACCACACAGAAACAACTTATTTTAGAATTATTAACCACTGTAATGAGGTGTAGATTTATTTATTGACCTTCTTCCTCTTTTTACAGAAAGTTTCTAGAACTGTCAGCATGATGAGGATCGCGAGGAGACCAGAATGCCTGTACACCCTGAGGTGGTTGGATATGTACACACCAAAAACACTATTTTAAGCAGCTCAGTACAACTATGCTTGGTAGAGAAAACTGTTACTTGGTAAGATGTTTTCTGTATGTTGTGCAATGAGCAGTATGTATCTAAGTGTGTGTGTGTATAAATATATCGCTTACAGGTAGTACAGAATTATTACAGTACAGAATACAAGTATGACGGCTATGTCCCACAATGCACCACACAGGATGACGTGTTTTCCCAAGTTCTCTTAATTGTTTGATCAACACCATCTTGTCCTTTTTGTCTGTTGTTGACAGGAGTGAAATTAATGTTCATGCAAAGAAAATGTTTTTCTGAAGTGGTTTAAACAATAAGGGCCTAAAGATGGAAATTTGCTTTGCTAAAGTAATTCATAAATACATTATAAATGTATATTAATATGCAAAAAAAAATCTATAGAAACAATCATTGTTCCCTTCATTGTTCCCTTCAGTGACTTAGAAACATGGGATTCATATGCTTTGATTTCTCTAATGATGTTCCAGTGTTTACAATCAAAAACTGACATGTTGGAAAACACACTTGTAAATGTTTCAGGGTGTGTGCAACTCTGCAGCAGATTCCTACAACCCATCTGTAAGTTGCTCACTAAGCCTTTATTGTTGTTTTCATAGATTTGAGTAAAACCACTGTGATACATATCCACACATTGTCCCTATTTTAGAAAAAATGGTAAGGCTGTATGTTAAACTTTATGGAGTCACTGCCTTAGTCAAAATATGTCTGCAAACACAGGCACAAACAAAAAACAGCTGTACAAGCCGCTGTAATGAGGTGTTTCAAAAGTTTGTCAAAATATTTTTCTCACATGATCTAAATTTTATCTGTTTGTGATATTGGCTGTTTTAGCGTGAGGTAAAAAGGATCCACAGGAGTCTGGAGGATGGACACAAATACAGAGGAAATGAGAGGTAAGACATCTAATACCATTTAGTAGTCTGTAAGTTGATTACAAGATATGTATTTTCTATGCAGCATCACCTTCAGTAGTTATATATTCATCAGATCACAGACTAATGATGCTTTAGTCCATCTTAAATTGACTCAGGTAAAAAAAAATAATGGCACTTTGATTTTACATAGTCACTAACGAATTTAACGAGTAGATTTAGTATTTGTCATGTTTCATGTTGCTTTGTTGTGTTTTCTGTGATGTAATCTGCAGGTTCATGTCTGAGCACAACGCCGGTTACAGATGAAGAGGAACATGACACCTCTTTGATCAGAAGTTATGACTCTAAAACTTGTTTAAGGTTACTTCTAAAAATAATGCTTATCTCTCCAAAGAAAGACTATTTGTTGAAAAGATCTTTCACATATTAATGTGTCACTTTTTGTGTTTGTAGGAGCAACAGATACTTTGAGAATCGAAGTTGTCAGAAGACAAAGTGGAAGAGGATCAGAGGGCCAAAGCGCTCAACAACCGAAGACATAGAGTGAGTTGAATCACTTATAGATTTATTTATTTTTAAGTTCCTTTAGAATGCATCGGATTTGTGATTTGCTTTTGTATCACATTACAGTGTTGTAGTCAGCAGTTTAATCTCTGGATACAACAACTGAAATGTGTTGTATGAACTGTGCATAAAGATGAAGTTTCTGGCAGTGCAGAGACAGTAAAAATGTTTTATTATGTTCATTTTTTAATGTATATATTTAAAGTGTTCTCATTGACCTATAAATGTCATTCTCCATTGAGAGTAATATCTAATGTTTTCTGTTAAAGCTTTTAAATTCACACCGATCTGCTGCTCGCTCATCTTAACCAATGAGGAGTACAGATACCTGGAATGGGCGCCTGCATGCATGATGAGCGACGAGGAGACGGACACTGAAGACAAAGACGCGTGGAAAGCATGTCCACCTGAATGGAGGACAACAAGACTCACGGACATGTTAGAAAGGTGTCAGCGCCACCTCGTTGACCTACAAAAGATGTCCTCCAGGATGGTGCACCAGAGAGCGCCCAGTGGTGTATATAGCCAGAGGCAGCCGCTGAGAGGGACCAGATCCATTTATTTGAAATGAAACTGTGTGCTTTAATTAAGAAAAAAAGAAAAACATTGGTCTGTTTTTCATGTCTGACATGTTTTCATTCAGCTATGCAGTTATGCACCTGATTTATTAGACTGCTTCATTCTGTTCTGTTCCCACTGTTCAGTTAATATTGCTGATATTTTTATACAGTTTAATCTGACAATGTCATTTTATAAATGCTTGCTGAAATAGTAATGTGTAATTTGGTCAAATGATTTGTACAACATGATGATGATACACAAACCAAGATTAAAGACTGTCACATTATAACTATGATTGTGATGTTTGAAACTGACTGGGTGATTTTAATGCCTGCTAAGATCTTAAAAGATAAGAACTAGGTTAGTACTTTTACATGAAAGGTTACATGCAAAACCATAGAATTAATGAAGAGAACTATTAAATCAGACATATTGCATAAATGAAAAATCCGCGAATACCCCGCGGGCATCCGTCACGGATGTTCGACGTATTTCCCGTGATCTGTGAACATGATCCGCCAAAGATGTGGTCAGTATCAGAGGAGATCTAAAATTGGATCCGCGAGGGATCACATAAACATGCATCTTGTGGATACCTCGCAGGTGAAAATCCGGGTTTTTGGATCTTTAGAAATAGGATCCGTGAGGGATGCAGTGGGGATTTCCCCGTATCTTGTCCATATTTGTGACAGTTGCGGACAGATAGCGGTATCGGATCGCTCCGTATCTTGGTACTTTTCGTCCAGTGTTTAAGGACCACGTTGCCTCGGTTGCTTGATCTTGCCGATTTGTTCTCTACAACATCAGGAGGATCAGACCCTACCTGACTGAACACATGGCCCAGCTCCTGGTCCAGGCTCTGGTCATTTCACGCATTGACTACTGCAACTCCTTACTGGCTGGCCTGCCTGCATGCTCAGTTAAACCTCTGCAGATGATCCAGAACACAGCAGCACGTCTGGTCTTCAACCAGCCCAAAAGAGCTCATGTCACTCCGCTGCTAATCGCTCTTCACCGGCTTCCAGTTGCAGCGCATCAGTTTTAAAGCTCTGCTTCTGGCTTACAAAACAATAACCCAAACGGCTCCGGTCTACCTCCACTCCTTAATCCAGAGCTACACTCCCTCTCCACAGTTACGCTCTGCCAGTGAAAGACGCCTAGTGCTCCCACCACAAGGTGGCGCCACATCAGTAGCTAGACTCTTCTCCTCTGTTGTTCCCCGGTGGTGGAACGATCTACCAAACTCTGTCTGAGCTGTAGAGTCCTTATCCACTTTTAAAAGCAAGCTAAAGACTCAGCTGTTTAAGCAAGCATTTCCACACTTAGCTTAACTCTTCTACTCAGAATGAGGTAGAAAGATTTGTTCAGATCTTTGGCTCAACCAAGTACTAAATAAGCTGTGTGCACCTATGCCCAAGTTGATGAAATCGTGATCTTGTATTTAAACAAAATGACTTACAAAAAACAAAAAACAAACAAAAAAAGAAATATATATATATATATATATATTAGTGCTGGGCACATTAACGCGTTAATCGCGCGTTAACGCAACGCTTAATTAACGCCGTTAATTTTTTTAAGCGCGCGTAAATTGGACGACTGCAGCCCAGCAGACTTACTATGTCAGAATCTGGAGCAAATAAACACCTGGATGAGGATGAGCATTGGTAAACACCTGGAGACTCGGGCTCTCAAAACCACAAACCAAGTTGGTAACCTTGGAGTGTTGATAGACTCAGACCTGACTTTCAGCAGCCACATCAAAGCTTCACTAAGAAGCTTTTTACCAGCTCAAAAACATCAACAGAATTAAAAGTTTAGTCTCCTAGACAGACTAGGAGAAACACCTCCATGCATCCACCTCCAGTAGGCTGGAATAGGCTTGCTTTTAATCATTTTAATGTAATTTATTATTTTATTGTGATTTTTACTATGTTTTGCTACCTTTTATTATTTCTTAATATCTGTAATGCTTTTGTTTTAAGTACAGCACTTTGAATTGTCCTTTACATGTAATGTGCTGTACAAATAAACTGCCTTGCCTTGGTAAGGAGTCTGATGGCCAAGGGAAAGAAAGACTTTCTGAGTCTGGTTGTCCTGCATCTTAGACTCCTGGATCTCCTGCCTGAGGGGAGGAGGGTGGACAGTCCATGTTGGGGGTGGGTGAGGTCTCTGATGATGGACTGCTGGTAGATCCTCTGCAGAGAGGGCAGTGGAGTCCTGCTGATCCTGGACCAGTCTTCACTGCTCTCTGCAGGCGTTTGCTGCCGTACCACACGGGGATGCAGCTGGTCAGGATGGACTCAACCACGCAGCTGGAGAAGTTTCTGAGGATCTTTGGTGACGTGGTTATCTTCCTAAGCCTCCTCAGGAAGTCCAGCTGCTGCTGAGCTCTCTTCACCAGCTTTGTGGTGTTGAGTGTCCAGGTGAGGTCCTCGCTGATGTGGACCCCCAGATATTGAAAGCTGCTCACCCTCTCCACTTCCAGCCCTCGGATAAGCAGTGGCTGGTGAGTGTTCCTCTCCTTCCTCATGTCCACTACCATCTCCTTGGTCTTGTCCGTGTTGAGGGTAAGGTTATTGTCCATGTCACCAGAGAGGCCATTTCACTCCTGTAGGCTGCTTCGTCCCCGCCAGTGATGATATCCTGTTCCCAATCCTGACCAACTGAGGCCTGCAGGTCAGAAATCCTGGAGCCAGTCCCAGAGGGTGGGGTGTAGTCCCAGGGAAAACAGCTGGTGGAGGATGACCGTATTGAATGTTGAGCTGTAGTCAGTAAAGAGCATCCTGATGTAAGAGTCTTCATCCTCCAGGTGTGAGAGGGAGATGTGCAGGGCTGCAGCAGTAGCGTCTGAGTTGGACCTGTTGGACCAAGGCATACTGCAGGGGGTCCAGTGTGTCTGGTAGGCAGCTCTGAATGTGGGTCAGCACCACTTTCTCGAAGCAATTCATAATGATTGGAGTGAGTGCTACTGGCCTGTAGTCATTCAGACAGCTGGGGGGCTCTTTTTGGGGAGGGGGACCATGGTAGTGGTCGTAAAGCAGGATGAACCAGTTCTCTGGTTGAGGGACAGGTTGAAAATGGAGGTGAGAATGTCTGTCAGCTCGTTGGCACATGCTCTGATGGCTAATCCAGGGATGCTGTCTGGTCCTGCCGCTTTGTGAGGGTTGATCCTCCTCAGAGCTTTGTTCACCTGGGCTGGTGAGACGACTGGTGAGGGGGAGGGGGTGTTGCTGTCCAGGTGTCTGAAAAGGTTATAATAGTTTTGGATTTTTTATTAGTTTTAGTTTTTATTTCGTTTTGACTTTTTATTTTCAAATTCAGTTAGTTTTAATTAGTTTTTAGAGGAAATTTTCTAGTTTTCGTTTTTAAAAATGCTTAGTTTAGTTTTTATTAGTTTTAGTGTTTGTTTTGTTTTTTGTTTGTTTTTTATAAATTAGGGTATGTAGCAACTATCTGGTCCTGTCATTTTAGTAGCTCTGGGTGTAGGGCATCCTGGTCATAACGCGCTTCATTAAAACAATGTCCAGACAGAAAGGTAAGTTTGGGGTGTGTTACCATTTATTGAATGAATGAATGACGATCTGAAGTCCAGGATGGCGGTCTATAGCAACAGGATGGATGGATGGCCCCAAGGTTATGACAGGTATGGAGGTATTGTAGAGGCCGCATGGAAAAGCATTGAGAAGTGGAAAAACTTTAAGGAGCAGAGAAGTGATGGAAGCGGTAAAAAACTCGCGACCTCACCTGAGCACCCCATGCATGTCATCTCCACGCCTATATGCACTTTCCTCAATACCTGTGCCATCCCAAACATAAACAAACACCACCACAATGAACAGGAGGAGACATGAACAGTCATCAACAAATCAAACACAACAGCCCATAAGATAGAAGCCTTAAGTAAAAAAAATGTGTGCAATGCTGCTTCTGAGATAGTGTGCTATGTAAAAATCAACATAACCAACATACTAAAGACACACATCAACATAACATGAATCCATTCAAGAAACAATTCACAGTCCCTGGCAGCCAGGAGTCTAAAGGAGCTCAATCTGACTTATCTTGAACAACCAACAACCTCTAGACCAGGCTGTAATTGCACTACAGGTGCAGCAGCTTTAGTACAAATCACTGCAGCTGATTAACAGAACAGAACCTGTTATACTGGACACGATAAAACAGTGATTTTTTATATTTGATATTTTACACACTGAAAGTGAACAAGTCTTGTAGGACACAGAACCAGCAGCTGGTTAAGATACTGATGTGCTTTTCTTTTAATTTCAGCATTAAAAGTTTAGTTTCCCAGAAAGACCAGGAGTAGCTCATCCATGCATTCATCTCCAACAGGCTGGATTACTGTACTGGTCTTTTAACAGGACTTCCTAAAAACAGCATAAAACATCTGCAGCTCATTCAGAACGCTGCTGCTGGAGTTTTAACCAGGACTAAGAGATCTGAACACATCACACCAGTTTTGAAATCTTTACACTGGCTTCCAGTCAGTCACAGAATAGATTTTAAAACCCTTCTGCTTGTTTACATCCCAGAATGGTTTAGGCCCAGAATGATATGTTCAGAGAATATAAACCTAGCAGAGCTCTTAGATCCAAAGACTCTGGTCAACTAGTCCAGACCAGAGTCCAGACCAGAGTCCAGACCAGAGTCCAGACTAAACATGGAGAAGCAGCATTTAGCTGTTTTGCTGCAAACAAATGGAACAAACTGCCAGTGGAGATTAAACTTTCCCCAAATGTAGATATTTTTAAATCCAGGTTAAAAACATTTCTTTTCTCATGTCTATGCATGAAATCTGCACGTTAACTTTTAACTCATCTTGCTTTTAATCATTTTAATGTAATTTATTATTGTATTGAGATTATGTGTTGATGCCTTTTACCATTTCTAAATATCTGTAATGTCTTTGTTTTACATAAAGCACTTTGAATTGTCCTGTACATGAAATGTGCTATAAAAATTAACTGCCTTGTCTTCTCTGCTAAACATACATACCCTACTGTCCAACATTGTAAACAAAAACGAATTTAAGCCTCTCAAATTCAGCTTTTCAAGATTTTGTGTGAGACTGTGTGTAGGTCTGTTTGCGTGTGTGTGTGCATGTGCGAGACTGTGTGTGTAACTGACAGTGTGTCTGTGACTCACGTTCCCTTCCCATGCTGCTCGGCCTGGCTGAAGCTTCTCTTTCCGGGGAGGGGGGCAGAGAGGCTACCTGGCCCAGGTACTCCTGGTTAACCTTCTCGTGCAGCTTTTGAAATGAACTCTCAGATTCATGTTTTTTCCTTCCACATATTGAACCACCTGCTTCTTCTACAAGGTACTTTTGGTCATAATGAAAGACATCCCAAACAGGACTCTCCTCCCTTTCTCTAACTTTCTCTGTAGCATCACGCTAGCCGGCGCGGGCGGACACACTGTTGACACGTGATGTCACGGCCGTACGACACAGACACCTGGCGTAAATCCGACAGAGCGAAGTAAACAGGTTTCATATCAACCCCGAGGGCTTATGTATGAAATAAATTTACAAAAAACGAAAACGAAAGACATTTTTGCTAAAATTTTGGTTCATTTTAGTTCGTTTTGTAAACACACAATACAGTTAGTTTTCGTTTTTTAAAAACTTTCGTTTTTATTTTTATTTCAGTTAACGAGAATGTTTTTTTAATTTTAGTTTTTGTTAACTATAATAACCTTGGTGTCTGAGAGCCTCCTCTCTGTGTGGGGGTGGAGGTTTCAGAGCGGGTGTAAAACGTGTTGAGGTTTTCAGGCAGACTGTCTGTGGTGCTGATGGTGCTGGAGCTGCTCCTGTAGTCTGTGATGTGCTGCAGACCTGCCACATGCTGGGCTCAGCAGTGGAGTCGAAGCATCCAGCTTCTCTCTGTCCTGCCTCTTGGCTGCTCTGATGGCCTTCCTCAGTCCGTACGTTGCAGCTTTGTACTCAGTCTCATTGCCAGATGTAAATGCAGTGGAGCGATCACACAGCATATGACCTACCTGACTGTTTATCCAGGGCTTCTGGTTGGGGAACTTCTTGACCTGTATGATGGGCACGATGTTATCCACACAAGTGCTGATGTACCCAGTCACATAGTCAGCATAGTCCTGTACACTGACAGAGTGGCTGCAGCTTTAAACACCTCCCAGTCTGTAGTAGCAAAGCTGTCCTGCAGTGGGCCCTCAGCCCCATGTGTTCAGAGCTTCACCTGTTTGGTGACTGGATTTGGTTGTTTGAGTCTTTGTCTGTACGCCGGGTTTGGGGAGTCTATGTCGGGCATGCACCATGACTTTGCACATCACGTGCACACACATATATCTTAGTGCATGTAGTGCAGTCAGAAATATGGTTACTACAAAATTAAAAAAAAAACAAAAAAAACAAAAGAACCCTGCTGCTACTGTGTGCAGCTTGTTTAATCAGAAGCGGGGACAGAAAGTTCTTTTAACAACCACAAAAGAAAGCATATAATGTGTTTTTTGTATGGTTGTTCACAGCACACTACAGACAAACAACGCTGCTGTCCGTGGTGCTGAAGGAAACCGAACAGATCACATTTCGAGGATAATAATATACAGAGCTGACAAATTATTGCTATTCCTTTGAAAACACATCAGGAACCTTTTTGAAAAATGGGTTAGGGGACATATAACCTGAAAGTGAACTATTTTTAGGGCTCCCCCTCAAAGTATTAGCTGAATGTCTTTAGGGGAGCTCCTGTGCCTTTCAGGGGAGCCAAGCTCCCCTTAGCTCCCCTGTAATTTGAACCCCGGTGTACACATGATCCAAAGTGTTTTTATCCCAAGTAGGAATGTCTATGTGTAAGGCAAGGCAAGGCAAATTTATTTCTATAGCACATTTCATGTACAAGTTACATGTCAAAGTGCTTTACATAAAACATAAAAACATTACAGCAACGTGCAGGGAAAAAAAATACAAGTGCATTGAAGAAACAAAGATTAAAAAGATAAAATTTGATTACATAAAAACAGCAAGAAAGAGCTCAGATAAAGAAATGTAAGATTTCAAAGTTAAGATTTCAGCGTAAAAGAACCAAATGCAGATTTTGCTGGACTTCTAAATAAAAACTAGTGAAATGCAGCAGAAAACAGGTGGGTCTTCAACCTTGATTTGAATAAACAGGGTTTCAGCTGATTTGAGGCTTTCTGGGAGTTTGCTCCAGACATGTGGAGCATAGAAGCTGAATGCAGCTTCTCCATGTTTGGTTTTTGTCTCTGGGACTAATAAGAAACTGGATCCAGATGACCTGAGGGTTCTGGTAGGTTCATACTGGGTCAAGAGGTCTCTTATGTATGTTGGTCCTAAACCATTCAGAGCTTTCTAGACCAGCAGCAGAACTTTAAAGTCTATCCTCTGACGAACAGGCAGCCAGTGTAAAGACCTCAGAGCTGGACTGATGTGGTCCACTTTCTTGATCTTAGTGAGGACTGGAGCAGCAGAGTTCTGGATCAGCTGCAGGTGTCTAATTGATGTTTTAGGTAGATTTTACATTTTACTGGCGATTTTACATTGCTCCCGTGTCTGATTTCTTGTCTGCCCCAATTTGAACTGTGGAAATTGACACATTCTGGGCGCGTGGAGCGTCAAAAGTACACTTAGAAATTTAGCGGAAAGCCGCGACAAGGCACTTATGGGACACTTCTGAGACGCTTCTGATATGTGCCGCGGCACACTCGATGGAAACCAAACCATTGACTAAATGGGCAGCGAATGGCAGTGGTAGCAGTGACATGGCGCACACGCACCCAGTGGAAATGAGGGGTAAGGGTGTTGTTTGCAGGTGCATCTTCAGCTACTTTGGACTATTTATCCTTTTACTGTAAATCTACTCAACTATAAATACTAGCCAAGCTGATGAGCATGCTTCCGGTTTTATTAGCTACTATCAGGATACTGATGGGGTTTCTGCAGCAGCAGAGGCCATGGTTTCAGGACAGCAGCTGGTCACCTTCATTTTCAAAATCACTAGTCAGGGTCAAAATACTGGGCAGCGTTGGCATTTTCTCCCAGTACATACCGTAAAGGCTTTATTACTCTCACTCTCAATGATTTATATTCCTGTGAAATAGTTATTGGGAAAAATTAGGGTCCTGAAATGAGAATGCTTGAGGTTGCTGGGGACGTCCCGTGATGAACTGGGATCCTCTCTGCTCTCTTAAATCTTTGATCCCCCTTTCCTGTGCTCCTCACTCCAACCGCTCCAGGAAGATGGCTTTTTTTCTCGTTCTGGTCCCGATGGAAGTTTTCCATGATGGTTCTGGTCCTGATGGAGGTTTTCCATCCTGGTTCTGGTCCTGATGGAGGTTGCACCTTTAAGGAAGGTCAGAGCTTGTCAAAAAACATGGAAGAAAAGGCCTCCTTGTTTTTCAGGATGTGCCAGCTGGCATCAAACGGAGCAGATTAGCACACTGGCACATGTACACTGGAAATGCTGGTGCTGGTGTGTTTGCATGTAGAAATAATTGCATGGATTTATAGCTGAACAGGAACAGTTTACTGTGTCATTGGGATTTTTGGAGACATGGGTTCATCTACTGGTGAACATGGCTGACAAAGAACAACAGGAAGCACATGCTGACTCGGCTGTGTAGGAGCACTACAGATTAGCGTGGTACATTGAACGTGTGGGACAGAGAAGCATTGCATGTAAAGGGAAATCTGGTGGAGCTCAAAGTGACACACAAACAAACACATATGTTTGATTCCTAAAATTTCAGCAAACACCGCAAACTGATGTGTGCAGTGTCCTGCAGATGAACTTCAGCTACTGAGACTCACAGTAAACCAAAGGGAGCCTGATCAAATAGTCCAATTCCCCGATGCTACCCCGCGCTTTAATTCACACACATGAACAGAGAATGGGATGATGGCTGAATACTAATGTTGGACTTATTGACATTTCAAGCTGCACAACTGTCAGCACATCACTGTTTTAGGAGGAGAATGGAGAATTATCAAGAAGGCAAAGTTCTCGCTTGGCTCTAAGTTTTATTCCAACCTTTAAACCCCCAACATGAAGCTGGAAACTCACAAACGCCTGATGGTCAAACTTTAGTCTTTCATTTTGTTTATAAGCCCTGTGTTTACAGCAGTGTCCTGTCCTCTGAGAAAGAAGCATAAGTCTGCTATCTAGCTGCTTCACTACAGACTGACCCATAAGCTGTTTTTTTCTTTATTCTAGAGATATGCACAAATTCTCATTAGTCGTTCTATAACCTGGTGAGAAAAGCTGAACAATGTGATGTGCAGCAGTGGTGGAGCCAGACTTTTATACATGAGTGGCCCGGAACAGGGGCTCAAGTAAATGTGTGGGGATGATCAAGGAAATGGTTCTTACAGCATCTCCCACTATCCATTAATGCGCTGCTGTGGAGAGGGTGAGCAGCACCAAGTTCTTGGGGATGTTACCCCTCCCATCATGCTGTCCTTCTACCGGGGCACCATCCAAAGCATCATCACTGGCTGAATCATGCTGTGGTACAGAAACTGCATCGCTTCCTGGAACAAAACCTTGCAACACATAGTGTAGGCTGCCAGCAAGCTGACTGGTGTCCCTCAGCCCTCCCCCACACACATTTTCCACACCCATTCCCTCGTAGAACCATCAGGATTGTTGAGAATCCTTCATACTCCCACCTCAGCCTCCTGCCTTCAGGACAAGGTTCTGCTGCATCCGGACTGCTTCACCAGACAGTCAAACAGCTTCATCCACCAGGATGCTGACCTCGATTCATAACCTCCCCTATCTGCCCCCTCCTTCTGGAGTGGTTGTGGTCTACTGTCTGGTGGTGGTGGTAGACTGGATCCTGATACTGGTGCAGGGATACTGGTGCAGTGTAATGATACTGGTGCAGTAATACTGGTATAGTGATACTGGTTATCTATGTAGGTCTGGGAAAATGTTTCTGTCTGCCTCCAGTGACTGGTAAATCACCTGAGGTGACACCAGGGTTGTCCAGTCAGATTTCAGAGGTGGCCAGTTGGCTTTTCTGGGAAGCATTGTGGCTCATGGAAGTCTCCAGATGGATACTGCCAAAGTCACTGCTGTCACCTTCTAGCCACCCCTTGAGAACCAAAAACAACTGCAGCAATTCTCAGGTTTTGCTAATTTCTACCATTGGTTCATCTGTAACTACAGTTGCGTGGCTGCCCCACTCGCTGCCCTGACCTCTTTCAAGGTTCCCTTCCTGCCCCCTGTGGTTCTGAGGTCAAGTGGAGTTCACTGCTTGAGTTTCGGTCTTGGTTTCGGGTTATTGTTTGCATTGCTAGTGTGGGGCTATGTTGGTAGCATGTTCTCTCTACAACCAGTTGAGGCCGTGACGCGGGTCACACCCACTGTGAACTGCTCAGGGCAAAGCAGATGGAGGCGGTGATTTTAAGAAAAATCCTGTATAAAAGAAAGAATTTGCTTAACTTCAGCAGAACAAGCACCGATTTCAATCTGGGTAGATACAGTCAGTTAGGTGAGTTTACTGTTTGAGTTTTTGTCTTGGTTTCGGGTTATTGTTTACATTGCACCCACCACATCCCTAGGGGGGAAGGATAGGAGGACAGCGGGAGAGCCCAGACCCACTGCACATTACCCCCAGGCCTGCCCCACAAGTGCACGTGATCCCTCCCCAACCCACATACACACCTATGTTCTTGCACAGTCCCACTCATCCTAGCACACACACACCACCACACACACACAAACGCACAAACCTCCCAGTCGCGGCGGACCAGAGGACGGCGAGCCCCAAATCCGAGCTCCACCACCACGAAATACCTTATGTATGTGTGTGTGTGTGTGTGTGTGTGTGGGGGGGGGGGGGGGGTGAGTGTGAGTGTGTGTGTGAGAGAGAGAGAGAGAGCAGGGAAGAAGAGGGTCTGGGTATGTAAGTCGAAGCTAACCTCTCTCTGGATGGTGAGCTGCTAGCAGCAATGGACACCCCGGCTCCCCAGGAGGCCCCCCAGGGCAAGACAGGCTAGGGGCAGCCACCACCCACGACCAGCCAACTGCACAGCGACTGCAGCCAACGAGCCGCCAACACTCCCACTCATCCTGGTACATGCATGTACACAAACACATACCCCCACACCCCCATACACACACACCCGCAGCATTAACACACACACACAACATACAAACGTCCCTGTCTCACAACCCAGCCCCTCCCCCTATCAATCCCCCAAACCCCACTCAGCCCCCCTTCAACCCCTACACTGTAAAAAGCAGGATTGGGTTTAATTATGATCGATGAAATAAAAATTTGTAACTTATGCTCAATAAAAATACATAAATGCAGTTTGAAATCCATTTATGTTGATTAAAACAAATTTGAATTTTTTTTTAATTACTTGAACACAGTTTTTGACTGGATGAAATAAGCAAAAATTAAATGCGTACAATTTAATTAAAATCTATTAGAACCATCAAACACAGAGAAAATTGATATATTTTACTAATTTAAAAATCTTTTGTTTTAACCATATATCACTTCCGCCCAGTGTCCTTTGCGCCAAATGGGATCAGGCCACCACGCGCTGTACACGTGTAGGTCCTCCATTCAACACAGGTAAGACCTTTTCAGTTGTCTTATGTGGATTTTTATACATGCACATATACAAGTAGTGCTAGCAGGTTTGCCTAAAAGTATTGACCAGTGTTATAAGTAAACATGAAACTAACAGAATGTTGATTTTTTTTTTTTTTCCTTTTTTTGCCGTGCTTGTAACTGACAAGGCAGCTAGCACAGTGTTAAACACTGAGGCTTTGCAGCTTTCTCTTTTTGGTACCAACTTTTTCCAGTAGAGTGTTAAACCGTATAAAAATTATTTTAAGAAACTTTCAAAATACTAAGCTTCCCCGGATTTTACCCTCCCTCGTTTTGATACATCGCGTCAAAGACCAGAGCTCCAGCGGGGGAGCTCTCCTTCAGTGGTGAGTGAATAAAAGTCAGCCGTTTGGCTGTTACAGCTGGCTTCTTTGCTCGTTCATTTAGATTGGGCTGTGTCTGTGTATCCGATGCTGCACATCGCTGTTTATAGTTCGTGAGTGAAGAAGGGACAGGGATCAAAATGCTGTCCGGTATCCTTTGTTTTTGTTTTTTTTTTTTTGTTTGTTTGTTTGTTTTTTTGTTTTTGTTTTTTCCCTCAGTCAAGTAAATTATAATTGAATTTCCCTTTGGGATTAATAAAGTATTTTTCATTCATTAACCAGAAGCTCTATCTGGGCTGAGTCTGTGGCATACTCTTCAGACCAACTTTCTTATTTAATCATTCATGTTGAAATGTAAAATACACAAAAGTTTGAAAAAAAAAGAAGGCCATTAGAAAACAGAACTGACAATTATTTTTCTTCCCGACTCCCGGGTGTGTCATTGACATTTTAACTGAAGTGAGAGTAAAGTAGTTTCACCAGCAGAAAATGGGGGGAAAAAGCCTTTGATGGTAAAAGGCACGTTCAGTATTTTTGTCTAAAGCAGTTGCAGATTCAATTTAATGTCAGGAAGTTAAGGTCCTGTAAATTTACCTGTCTCATTTTTGCTCAGACTTCTTGTTTAAATGCTTTTCAGTTCTTGTTAAAAACCAGACCACTTGGGCCATGTTTCTGTTTCTAATGTATATTATTTTGATTTGACTGGAAATCAGGATGAAGTGGTTGTAAATGATACAGGGATGTGTGGTTTGGGAAATTTATACAATTTCTACAGACCCTACCTATATATTACAAATTCTAGATGGCACCAATTTTGCTTACATGTTTGACATAATTTGTTGACTACAGGTGTGTCACAATTCAGGGTCTAAGTGTGCAGACCCTGAATTGTGACACACCTTACATTAATCTTTCTTAATCGACTAATTTTTTGTTTCTTTTGCCAATCACCATTACTCTGAGTAATGAGTAATGACCTCATATAGATTAATATTTCCTCCATTTTATCTTTACACATAAATTGAGTTTTGATGCAATATCAATATTGCATCAAAACTCAAGAGACAGAAACATCCCCAAAAGAATTTACTATCATTGTATATGAACATTAATTTGTCAAATTGTGGTTTTTAGATTTGTGCTCAATGTCTCTTACATATTGGTATTTAAAGCATGAGTCTGTCTAATTGAATTAAGACTAATATTCTTTTCATTCCAGATACAGGAGGAGCCCTTTGCTGAAATTCATCAGAAAGGTAAGCAGAACATGCACCACAAGATAAGCTAGGATAATATGATTGTTACAGATTGCAACTTCCCTACAGTATGATTAAACTTGTTGGTTATCAAATTTCAGCAGCAGAAAATAATACAGGCATATAACTGTTTTATGGTAACACTTGATTCTTACGTACTTTTCCTCACGGTATTGTCTATCGAGTAGAATTTTATCTGGTTTTCCCTACTTAATCAAACTTCATCTTTGCAATAATTGGACAGAAAATGATTTAAAATTATTTGTAAGGTGCCATACTCTATCAACAACAAAAGGTGCACAGATCCCATTCCTCTTGAAACAGTCACCACAAACAGTTTAAAAATTAGCCACTCTTATACTTTTTTTTTCTTCCCCAAATTACCATAGGACTTGGCGAATGGGATGGCAGTGTAAGATCTGCAAGTCTTTGTCTACTACAAAGGGGAATCTACTAAAGCATTACAGACTACAACACGCAACATTTGGCCGCGGACAGCTCCAACCATGTCTATATGACAGTTGCCCTTGCACATTTAAAACACAAGCAGCCCTTCGAACACACTTGTCCAGATATCATGCAGCTGACGACACTTCAAGCCCAGGAGTCATCACTTCATTTAAATGTTTAGTTTGTAGTGCTTTTTGTTCTACTCAGAAGGATTACTTTCAGCACATTGGAATTCATCTGAAGAACCATGAAACTGTATTTTGCGTATTTGAAGGGTGTGACTTTCGGACAAATATATACAATACATTTCTTAAACACAAAGGCAGAAGACTCAAATCCTGTTCTTTGATTGATTTTAGGCAAGACACGTTTGAAAGTTACCATGCTCAGGTTGCAGACCATTCGGATGAGCCAGAGGCCAGTGAAAATGAAAGCACTGGTTTTGATTTGGATTCAGAGCGTGCATCCTCTACAGTTATTCATGACATCGGCTTACTTCTACTGAAGTTGGAGAGCATCTATAATGCCTCAGTGAGGTGCATTGATGCTTTGGTTCAGGATCTTCAATATATTTCCTCATCATCATCTGTAACAGTGATTAGAAATATAATTGATTCATCACTAACGTCCAGCAAATGCAATGTTGACCAAGTCATCATAAGTGACTTAGCACGACAGTTGTGCAGATCTCATCCCATTACCACAGCTCTTGGAGCAGGTGGTCCACTTGGTTCAGCTTTTAGGAGAAAAAAGTATTTTAAAAAGCATTTCTGTTGTGTGGATCCTATTGAGTATATTCTTGATGCTAAACAGAACAAGAGCTTTCAATATGTGCCCATTCTTAAGACTTTGCAGGAAGTATTAAAGAACAAAGATATTGCTGTAGAAGCTTTGTCAAAGCATTCAAACAGCACTGGACATTTTAGGTCAATTTTTGATGGTACATGTTTTAAGCAAAATAACTTTTTTGCTGGAGAAGAAACAAGACTCTCCATAATCTTATATGTTTATGACTTAGAAGTGTGTAACCCATTAGGGACCCCTAGAAAAAAGCACAAAATAACTGCAGTTTATTGGGTTTTGGCAAACGGGCCATCAAAGTTCCAATCTGCATTAACATCAATACATTTAGCTGTACTTTGCAAAGCTGTGGATGTCAAACAGTTTGAATACAAAGTAGTTTTGGAGCCACTCTTGAAAGATATCATCACCCTCGAACAGGAAGGGGTTTTTGTTTACAGTTTACAAAAACATATCAAAGGAACCATACTCTGTGTCAAAGCCAATAAACTTGGTGCTCATTCAATTAGTGGACTAGTTGAAAGTTTTAGTGGACCTTACATTTATAGAATTTGTCTTGGACAGTCTTCAGAGTACCAGGCATATGAAGTGCGCTCTGGGGTGTTTCCCCTTAGGAAAAAAGAGGACTACACATTGCATGTACAAACTGTCAAAGAACATCCAAATCTAGTACCTTACTTTGGAGTCTTGTCCATTGACTGATCAGCTGAATTATTTTCACTTTGTGTCTGGTTACCCACCAGACATCCTTCATGACCTTTTTGAAGGAATAGTCCCTAGGGAACTTGCATTGTGTCTTCAGGTTTTCATCAAGAAGAAATACTTTAATTTGACAATACTTAATGACTTAATCAATCACTTTCCTTATAAAGGCTCAGACAAAGTTAACAGTCCTCAAGCAATCCCACAGAACTTTGCTGCTCGTAAAACCGTAGGAGGAAATGCACATGAAAACTGGGCTTTAATACGATTGTTGCCTCTCATTGCTGGTTATCGTGTACCTGAAGGAGATCCTGCCTGGCAGCTGCTTCTGACTTTAAAGGACATTGTTGAACTGGTGGTTGCCCCAGTTCACACAACAGAAAGTATTGCTTACCTTGAATTTAAAATATCTGAACATCGTGTCAGATTCTTGGAGGTTTTTCCTGATGAAAGGCTGACACCCAAACACCACTTTTTAGAACACTACCCTGCCCTTATTGAAAAATATGATCCACTGGCTGGTGTATGGACAATGCGTTTTGAAGCTAAACACAGATTTTTTTTAAGCAAGTTGTGAGGCACACTAACAATTTCAAAAATGTTTTGCTCACCCTTTCTACAAGGCATCAAATGATGATGGCATACCACATGCAAACAAATGTGGGGACACCAGCCCTGACTGTCACAAAAAATTTCCGTAATGCCTGTAGATGTGCTGCATCCAGACATAAAGAAAGATTTAAGAGAACGTTCACCATCTCTGTGAAGTGTGCAGCTTGCAAGCGCTGTCACTTACAATGGTACAAAATATACAACTGGGATGATAGTATGTTATGGATCTACCTGTGGACTGCCGGACTGTGCTGAGATTATACAGATAGTCATTTTGGACAGCTATGTGTATTTCATTGTAAAGTTACTTGCCGCCTAGTATGAAGAGCATCTGAGATCTTATCAACTGGAAAACACTGGCAAGATGACTCTTTTGGAGCAGCAAAAGCCTGGTGATGTGTACCCTTTGGCTGCCTACAGTGTTGGAGGAAAACGCATGGTTACACTGAAACGTTACGTTTATTTTGAATTTTAGGTAACAGAAATTAATATTTTATATTTATTATGTGTCAGTATTAATGTTGCACCCTATATTGTATTGAAGTCTGCTTTTTAGACTGACATCACATACAAGTGTAAATCTAAATTACTTAGTTTTTTTTAATTCCCATTGTTTTATCAAATGGTAAACCCTTAAAAAATTACCAATAGTTCAAATACAAATGAAAACAAAAATTAAGTTTTTTATTTAGTAAGTTTAAAGGTAAATGAAAATAATTTTAACCTGTCTATGTTCTCTTCCAGGCTGCCAGAGATGGAGGCAAAGCTTTGTGTAATAATTGATGACCGGATTGAAAAGCTGATTCTTCCATCAGGGATCCCTGAAACAGTGCTGGAGCTGCAAAGTGTTGTAAAGGATACCTTTGGAATTTCAGATGACTTCAGTCTTCAGTATTTGGATTCAGAATTTGGAGAGTACTTTACCCTTAGCAGAAGAGACCAAATCAAACACAAAGACACCATAAAAGTGGTTCCCATTGCTTCAGTTGTTCTTGACTTGGTACCACTTGATGAAAGTTTTGGCAGTCCCTCCGGTCAACACTCAGCTGACTGTGACTCTGTATCATATGCAGAGTCGATAGTTTCAAATGCACAGTTCAGTGGAACGTCATCTTCACAGGATACCATTATTCTGAGTAGGAAGAGAACCACAGAACAATGGCAGCCCTGGCCAAATGAATTCCCTATTCCACAGTTTGCTTATGAAACAGAGATGTACCTTGAGAGAGCCACTGAAGACTACAAGAAGAATGGAACACTTCTGACTACCTCAAAGGTCAAGGCAGACATACTGGAGAAGCTGGCTGAAACTATCTTTACATTCACAGCTTATCCATCAGGTGGACAGATAAGTGATGTTGCTGAGGCGCTTGTCATATCCATGTCTCAAAGAACCTGGTTCTTTCTCAGGTTATTATGGCTGTCAACAAAGCTTAAAATACAAGATGGCAAATAACCGCACTAAACTTCGAAGCTTTGGTGTACCTGAGGTCCTGTGCAACGCTGTTAAACACAAGAGCCCTGCTGACCAGAAATCTGCCAAAAATGTAAAAAAGCCCTGAAAAGCAGAGGTCCATTATCTCCCTCCTTATCCAGCAGGAGAGGATGAAGACAGTCAAGAAGATGAGAGGATGCAGTTGCTTACTGAAGTGCGGAAAAAGGACAATGATAAGTTGATCAAAGAAAAAATGGCTAAAACATTTGCACATAGACAACACAAAATCATCAACCTGCCCCCCAGCATTGAGGACATCAAAGCCAGATGGCCAGCTCTGTTTGAGGCTTCTCATGTGAGTGGCAAGTTTTGAAAGACTGCACTGGTCATTTTGCATCTTCTTTAAAACTCTTAAATAAAAACCGATCATTCTTTTCCCACATTTTCCCAATAATGTTTTCTAGTTTCATAATTAGTTAAACTTTTTTTTTTTCTCTCTTTTTTGACATCTTTGTCTTTCAGCTGCAGGATGAGTTTCACAGAATTACCACAGTACACCTGGAACCAAAATTTATGTCCAAACTGGATGAGTATTCTCCCAAGCTGCTGGCTGTCTTTAATTCCAAGGGTGGCGCAATGGGGTTGAAACTGCAGGCCATCTTACAGAAGGTATTTTTCTGTGACTTTTCATTTGCATGATATTTCCTTTAAGAAATTTTGTAGATTGGG
Source organism: Melanotaenia boesemani (assembly GCF_017639745.1). Classification (NCBI taxonomy): domain Eukaryota; kingdom Metazoa; phylum Chordata; class Actinopteri; order Atheriniformes; family Melanotaeniidae; genus Melanotaenia; species Melanotaenia boesemani. Next base: position 181,269 of record NC_055684.1, on the reverse strand, counting down.
ATATCAGTTGCTACACACAACTAACTACTTCTATAAATCTAATAATTTGAACTCCTCGTTTACAAATTATAAGTTATATTGATTTAGTCACTTTAGCCTTATATGAATATAGTTGGATAACTATCATAAAATGCTTTAGTGGAGCCCTTTTGATTCCAGGACTACCACAGATAATGCCAAATCTTACTTGTTTTAAAACAGTTGTATTCCTTCCATGAATTTTCACATAATGTAACTCAATGCTGAGTTAAAGGCCTTGGATGTCAGGATGTGTTCACGTTAGTAGCTTCAGGACAGGCTCAAGATGAATATTTGAATTTGAGGTCATAGCTGGAGCTGAAATGATGGTGAAATGATTGTGCTATTGCAAAACTGATAGTTAATTAACTTACCAATTTACCAAAACTTATGTGATCAGTGGCACTAAATACTCTTAATATTGTTTTGAGTTAAGCCTTCATTATTCAGTACATTGCTAAACAGCTAAGACTAAATAATTAAATCACTGGACAAATCTGCTGCATGGAAATTATTATTTTTTGTTTGTTTTCATAATGTGAGATGAATTCTTTGAATTACTTAAGCCTTTTTGTTAAAATGGGAACAACTTTCAGGTCTTGGCACACTGTGTTCACTAAACTTGAAGAAGATCCTGTTGCACTAAAGTCTTGTTATTTAGAAAATTGATCTTACTGGATTCATCATATCATGTTGTATGTTTTTGTTACTTCAACAGTAGAGTTGAAATAGATGAGTGGTGTATACCCAGATAATGATTATTTTTGTCTTTTCAGGCACCAAGTAATCCAAGCATCAATATTACCAGAGATCTTGTTATTCAGTGCCTAATGGTGTACCTTGGAGAACATACTGATCAACTGTTCAAGGAGTTTAATGTAAGCTGAAGCAAATGTTAAAACAGAAAAATGTCATATTCTGTCATGCACCCTTTCCTCACATGGGTATGTTTTGAATGCTAAATTACAAATACAACATGTTTACAACACAGCCCTCTGCCTGTAACACCCATTTGTATCCCAGCATTTATGACAGTTTTTAGTGATATTTAATGTTTTTACTGATCATTCACACAATACAACTACTTGGGAATGGCTCAAAAAATGCATCATGGAATCTGATGCATTCACCTCACCTCCAAATTCCCCATGTACCACTCTGAGGGGACACAATGGCATTTATGGGAAGCAGTCTCAGTCCTCAGATAGTTCTTATCCACAATGTCTGAATGATGTTTTGCCATGTCCATGACAAAACCTCCTTCAGACACTTCATAACCCCCAGGTACACTCAAAAAAGTGAACTCAGTGTGTTGTTGAGTAAAATAACTTTACTTGTGTGCAATTTAATAAACATTGCTGTGTTTGGCTTTAAAACATAGCCCACTCTAGTAAGTATACCTTAAAATTTATACTTGTTAAAGCAAAAGAAACAAGCTACGTGAATTCAACATAACACTGCTGAGTAAATCGCACAATCAACTCTGTACGCACTAAGAATGTCCTAGAAGGGTTTCCGTAGGCCTGACATTGCGCATGCTCAGAAGCTGCCTGAACTGAACTTTGAAAGCAATGCGGTATGCATTTTGGCGGGTGACTGTGGGAACTGCATGGACTTGCATCCATCTCTGTCTGAGTAAGTATATTTATTAATGCGCTCTGTGATGTTCAAAGATTATTGCATGGCGAGCGATTAATATTGCCGGTCCATCTCTGTTTGTCTGAAAATATATCATACATCTCATGTTAACTAATGTTAATTAGCTAGTTAGCCAATAAACAAAATTGCCAGATGATAGACATACGTTAAATAATCGATTCGACTCTATAATTGTAGTTTAGTAATCTCCTTCTCCGTGTGCAACATTAAATTGGTTTCGTTTAATGGTGTTTTATTGGTTACAGGTCATTGTTTGGGCATTAGACCTCTGTTGAACGGTGAGGTGGGCTTTAGAATAGTGGTGTTCATGGTTCTCATGTTGAGGATAAAAAGTTTTTAAAACACCTGTGTCGAAAAGCAGTGTTATTTGCTTGTAATTTAACTCCAAGCCATCTGCTAACGGTAAGCTAGCTAGACAGTTTTTTCCCCACCGACGTTTGAGTGAGTGGGTGATCAAGAGTGAGGGAGCGTCGGCTCTGTCAGAACATACAGCGCCGACTACTCATTAAGAGATGGCTCAGCATTTGAAAATTAGTAAGGCTTTGTAAGTATATATCATGAGGTACATTTTGTGATAAAATTAGTGATGTTAACGTGTTAATCGCGTTATTTTTTTTTCTGGCCGCTGGCTTTGATGACAGAAACATGGCGTCCATGTCGCTCTTCCCTGCTGCAGCGGTGCGTCTGATGTAATCAGGAGAGAGCGGGTTTATTAAAATGAAGAGACGTTTTCTGTCTGGAACTTAAGAAAGAAGAAGATCCGACTTTTCTCTTTGTCAAATTGCATGCAGATGGACAGAACATCGTGATTTTTGGACGGGAAACTTTTTATGTATTATTATTTTTTTTAATAAATGCGGTTTTAATTTATGCAAGACAGCAAAGGTAAGACATGCTTTCTGACTTTTACAAACGTGCAGCATAAATCGGGTCTTCTTCTGCCTCTGGTTCGGTGAATCTTGGTCATATTAAGATGAAACTTCCAGCTGTGGAATCTGTGAGATGTGAGCTTTCAGTAGAGGAGTCGTTTGTTCGTGTTCATGCCGTGGGGTGGACACGGGGAGACATAATTTGTGTTCACATATTTTTCGGACTTTGTGTAGCTGCTCTTAAATTATTTGTTGTCTTAACTGTGTTTGTTGGTGATAGAAATGGTTTTACTGAGCTGGTAGCTGAGATTCTGGACTTTCTGTGGATACCACACATGTTTATATTTACATCTACAGACCTGATGCTACACCCGGAAACGAGATGTTAACCCTTAACTCCCGGTAGCGGAGGCTGAAAAGTAAAGTTTAGAGAAATTATAGGCCAGAAATCTGGATAATGAAGCAGTGAAGGTGCATGGATGGAAGTTATTGTGCATATTGTGAATATTTCTCTCTCCTCACCATCTAGAAGCTGTGAGATTCTCATCCTGCTTTCTGTCTGTTCACCTGATGCTGATATTCATCACATATTGTTCCTTCTGTGTTTAAAAGGAAGCAGCTTCACGGCTTTAAATCCATCCTGCTGACTTTTTACCTTTTAGTTAGTAAATCCTGAACATTTCATCCTTCTTTCTCATAAATATTTGATTTTATAAATATATATGGAGAAATATTTTATCTGAAAACTGCTGCTAAACCCGTTTGTGTGTTTAGTGCAGGGGTCTGCAGCCTTTCCAATCCAAAGAGACATTTTTCCATCAGCCAGTTAAATAAAACTCCTTTAGAGACGCAAATGTTACCAGACTTTTCAAAAAGGAAACTTAATATATATTTTAATGAAGAGCCACCATAGGATGTTTGTTATTTTTGAAGAACCACATTTTTATTTCAATGTTTAAGGTTTTAAAATAAAGGAAAAACATAAAACCTTTATAAAAAAGAGGATAGACAGACTTTCTGCTAAGGGATGTAGATATTTGTGGAAAATGATGTAAAAGAAAGGAAAAAAAAGTCCATGGTTTCCAACCTAATGACAAGAAAGATAGATTTAAAAAAAATATTTTAGCCACGTATTTAGAGGCATTGTGGAAGGTCCAGAGAGACACTTGCAGCTCCAGAGTTGCAGGTTGGAGACCCCTGATGTCGTGTTTAGAAACCAAAACTTACTGCATTTTCTTTTTATAGCTGTAGGACTTTTTTTAAAGGAAAGAGACATTTTGCGCGATTAATCAATAGACTTTTATTAGATATAGTTTAATAATTTTTTTCTGCTTTTCTTCAGAGTAACCTGTCAAGAAACATGGGATCAGCAGTTCTTCGTATCATCTTTGGAGAAAACGACTCTTCTAAAATAAGTTTGCCTTCAGGAATACCTGATTCTATTGAGGAACTAAAAAAATGAGATAAAGAGACAATGTGAGGTGTCAGGTGACTTCAGACTGCAATACAAGGACTTTGATGAGTTCATAAATCTGCAGTCTATGTCAGATATTCAAAACAAAGCAACTCTCAAAGTGATTTACCTCTCAAGTACTTTGTCTTCAAGTAACCTTTGCATGTCTTCAGTGGAACCTAACCTGGATGAGGCTGCTTCTGCTTCGTCTGTGGACACTGACATTCTTTCATCTCCTGGCTCATCATTTTGCTCATCATCGTCATCCCTCAGATCTGAGCCATGGCCAGACGTCTTCCCTATACCTGAGTTTGCTCATGATGTTGAGCTGCAGCTCCAGCGTGCAAATTGAAAGTCTGGCGTCCCAGATAATCAAATACGAAGCTTATCCATCCAGTGCTGATTTTGATGCCGTGAGTGAAGCCCTCGTGAAGAAACACCTATGTTTAAAGGAGCAGGGTTCTGTTTCAGGCTTTTATGGGTGGAAAATAAGCTTAAAATATAAGATGGCAAACTACAGGACGAAGCTGCGCAATATTGGATGCTCTGAGCTGAATCTGAATTCCTTCAAGCGTAAACAAGGTGTTCCACGCACGTCTCCAAATCAAGTGAAGAAAGCTAGGAGAGCAGAGGTAAACTATTGTCCAGATTATCCAGCAGGACAATCCCAAGAGAGCCATGAAGAAGAGAGGCTGGCACTATTGTCTGACGTGAGAAAGAGTAACAACCAACAGGTGGTTAAGGAAAAAATGGAAAAGACATTTGCTTACAGGCGTCATGAGGTGATTGAAGATAGGCCTTTTATTGCCGAGTTGAAAAGAAGGTGGCCAGCTCTTTTCTTTGAGCATGAGGTGAGTCATAACTTAAGTTATTTTTACATTAATGTTGTTTTTCAAACATAAAAATTATGTTAATTGTCCAGAAAAAGCATCGTGTGATGTAACACACTACATTCTTTACCCTCCAAAATTATAATTGAGGGATCTCCCTTATACTTTATTGTTAAATGTGTGTAGGTGGAAGCTGAGTTTATTCGCATCACCACTGTCCCACTGAGACCGACATTTATGCACCAGTTGGATCATCACTCCACAAAGCTCATGACAATCTTCAAAAGGAAGGGAGGAGCAGCAGGACACAAAATAAGGAGCATCATGGCTGACTTGGATAAGGTATTTTTTCAATTTTAAAAATATTTTTGATGGTGATTCTGAACTGAATAGCTCGTCATTCTTACTTCACACAGTTATAAGCTTACCTACGGGTTTGTATGTTTCACAGTGTGATGTTAGATAGGATAATAGACGTTGTAAAGTGGCTCCATTCACTGCAAACCATAAATGTGCACAACACACATTTGTGGTCATGTAAAGAAAAACAGAAAAAACATGATTTGTTTATTTTAGTCATCCAACTCAAACAGATGCACATCCCACCATGCCAAAAATACCTAAACTTGCCTGTACATAAATTTAAAAATGCATAGCAAAAGTTAGTAGCCACACTTTGGTGTATAAGAGTGATAATCTTTAGGGGCGATTGCTTCACAAATCCAATGACTACATCACCTCTTTAACCCTCCTGACATTGTTCCCTTAGTCCCCTGTAGAATGATACCATTGAAATGAGAAGAGCTTGTGTTCTCAAAGCACTAATGGTTTATCTAAATGAGGACCCTGAAAATCTCATAAAAGAGTATTTGGTAAGTATCTTTGTGTCTGATGTGATTGTACTTTCTTTCCAGAAACTCAAAACATGATGTGTTATAACTCAAGGTTTATTGTATTGTTTTAGGACGTTGAAGACAACCAGGACTCCATGGACCGGACAGTCCTTGGAATTTTTGCCATGAAGAAGGAGGGTGCCGAGCCTAAAGATGATCTGGAGGATGTGGGAATCATCGTTGAAGGTGTGGAAGTGCTCCGTGAGCTTGATAATGTTGCAAATGTAGTCGCCATTTTGTTTGGACTCACATACGCACTGGACTTGAGCTATCCAAAAACACTGATACACACATTTGAGCTTCTGCAAAAAGTTGTGATGGGACTAGATGGCAACAAACTCTCAACAAAGGCCCAAGTGCTAAAGAACAAACTGTTTGAAGGGACATTTTAGAGATGTTTTGTGTTGAAGGAAGGATTCCTTCTCAAGTCATATGGTTCATAATGTATTTGCCCGTTCCTCACTGAATGTGGTGGATTTCGTTTCTTTTTCCTTTTTTAAGCCTTTGAGAGTTAATTTTATAATTGCATAGAGTTGTTTTTTTGAAGCCCTACATGCTGATGTGACAGGGCAGAAGCAAGTATTTTGAAGTATTTGTTGTTTAACTTGTTTACTCCATTCACAATGGTTTATGTTGAAAAGAAAAGTGAGTATATAAGGTTTCATGGTGTTACCATGATTGTTAGAGGAAAAGGGTAGATAAGTCCTGTAATTGATTTTAGCAGGAAACATTTTTATTTAGAAATTTTATTTAGAAATTGGAAAACTACATATTTTCTTTAATATGCAGGAGTAATTTGGGGGTATTATTCATGTTTGTACTTCAAACATATTGCCATTAGTGTTTTATTTTCTGATGGTTGTATTGTTCTATTGGCAATAAATAATGTTTTTCACAGAACTAAGGAGTTCTGATTTCAATGTACTTAACAGCATTGTGTGGAAATTGTTGACATAACTAGGTTTAATAAGTCCAACGTAAATTCACTAGCTTTATACAATGAAAACTATTTAAATACTGCTTATTCAAGTAAGTTAAGTTGGAACTACAAGGAGCTGTTTAATTGGTGTTACTAAATGCAGCTGAGTTAGAATTACACACGTGAGTTGTGTTAGAGTAATGAATGTCTGTTTAGTTAGCTGAACACAGCCTGATCAATTAAATATAACTTGACCAGAGTATATTGAAATGACTTAATACAGTCTTGTTGGTTTCACACAGGTTAGTTCTTTCCTCTGTAATTATAGTATTAAATTAGTTTGAACACAACACAGTTATGTGGAAATTGTTGACATAACTAAATTAAGTAGATTGGACAACTTATTTTTTTGAGTGTATGCTCTGTCAGGTATTCTCTGTCAATGTAACATGTAACAATGTAAAATGCGTATATCCTTTGTGACAGTTTAAAGCAGGTTCTAATTTAAAAGTAAAGGATTTTTATAGATCTCTTCAGAAATGGCACGTGTTTTCAGTATATTTGTATTTTGAATTGATTTAACTAAGCAGCACATTTGACATAAATGGGCATCTTTCTCTCTCCTGAGAGAAATCACTAATCTATTTTGTGTTCTTAAACTAAAACCATTATGGTTCTCAAGCTAAGAATAACGTGCACATGTAACATGTAACTTTTTTTTTTAGTTTTTCTTTTTCTTTAAAGGATCACTGGGATTGGGAGGTATTGAGTTGTGAATTTTTTCTTTGGTGTGACAGTGAAACGGTGTTTTTGTTGTTTTAGGATGCTGATGGAGACACTGTGGCACAAGACCTCGCTAAAGAAAGAATGAAAATCTACAAAATCAAGACTGAACTGTCAGAGGACTGTGATGATGTTGGGATCGGGGTGGAGGGGGTGTGAGTCCTTGCTGCTCTGAGTAATGTTCCTAGGGCTTGTGCCATGCTTGTTGGATTGACATATGCAGTTGACCTTGCCTATCCCAAAGAACTAAGGTACACTTTCGAAGTATTCCAGAAACTTTTCCTTGAACTGGATTGTGCAAGGCTGTCACCAAAAGTGAACAGCCTCAAGAATAAGTTGGTGACTTAAACATGGACACTTACAGAGTAAAAGGCAAGAGAGGTCATGCTCCATAATGTTATATAATTACCTTTGATGCTTCATTTAATGGATGTCTTTCAGTCTTCCAGTTATGTTTAAGTTACCTTAAAGCTGATTTTTTTAGTTGTTTTTTTTTTTCTTTTTTTAAAATGACATATTCAGTAATATTGTTGCTAATTCTTTCTTATAACACCGTTATTTACTCAAATTACAGTTTTCCAGACAAAGTTTTATAAAAGTAAAGTTGTCTGTAGTCAGAGAAGTGTTGGGTTCAAACTTAGTTTCTAATACTGTTTACCATTGAGCCCAAATTGTACCTTCTGGCCTTAACAGTAGAAATGTATACTTTTTTTTTTTTTTTTTTCCTAATTCAAGTACCTGTTCATTTAGGGTTAATGGGTTTGTACACCAGGGAAACAGATTATAATACAAATTTTAGTAACTTGAATTTGAAAAAAATGCAGTGTTATTCTTGTGACTCACTGGGAAGTAAGAAAAGGGAAACAAATACACTTGACCAAATGCCAGAATCCAAGTTAATGGACTTCTCTTTGCTATGACTGTACTTTGGCACTTTGCACCAGACAATGTTGGGCAGTTACATTTTCAAATGTTGACAGAATAAATGTTTTCCTTGTTTACTATTTATGTGTGACAATCTTTTGGCCCAAGTGAAACAAACTGGAAATACTGAGAGATGTTGGGTAAATTATACTTAAGAAAATTATAGCAACAAAGTGACACTTAGTGTTATTAAATAGATCTTTAATAATAGATCATTTTTACATGATGATGCTAAATCCAACACATTTTTTATGTTATGTTAGATAACATGTTCTCAATTTTTTTATTTAAATGTAGTTATTTTTTTCAATAAATTCTAATCAAAATGTAGAAAATTAAAATTACTCAGCTATATCAAGTGTCACTTTGTTGCCATAATTTTATTGAGTAACCTGAGTTCATATTTTTTACAGTGTACACCCCTCCTGCCCCCGGGCCATAGCCTGGGTCCCAGGGCAGCAAACAGACACCAGGGCATGCACCAACCCACACCATGGCAGCACATCCAAGCTGGCCCAGACCCCCGGCACATACAGACCCCACCACCTCGGAGGGAGGGGGGCCACCCCCAGACACCAGAGCTCAGAATCCTCACCCAGCCCACCCCAGAATTGTCAAGGTTGAAGCTAGGACCCAAGGAAGAGAGATCTCGGTAGGAATTCAGTGAGTAGTTTATTGAGACAAGTGGTGACAGGTCGGATGGGTTCCTTGTAGGTCGAGGCGGAGAGCGGGCAGACAGGATGAGGTGGAGAGCGGGCAGACAGGATGAGGTGGAGAGCGGGATGAGGTGGAGAGCGGGCAGACAGGATGAGGCGGAGAGCGGGATGAGGTGGAGAGCGGGCAGACAGGATGAGGCGGAGAGCGGGATGAGGTGGAGAGCGGGCAGACAGGATGAGGCGGAGAGCTGGCAGACAGGATGAGGTGGAGAGCGGGCAGACAGGATGAGGTGGAGAGCGGGCAGACAGGATGAGGCAGAGAGCGGGATGAGGCAGAGAGCGGGCAGACAGGATGAGGCGGAGGGCGGGCAGACAGGATGAGGCGGAGAGCGGGCAGACAGGATGAGGCGGAGGGCGGGCAGACAGGATGAGGCGGAGAGCGGGCAGACAGGATGAGGCGGAGGGCGGGCAGACAGGGCCCGTATGAGTCAGCTGTGTTTTCCAGGCAGGGTGCTTGGGAGAGAAACACAGGCAGGTCAGAACACAGGTAAAGAGACTTCAGACTCAGAAGAGAAATCGTCTGGTTATCACTAGTAGTTGCAACGATCCAGCGAAGACTGAAGATGAGCCAGGAATCTTTATACAGGTGACATGATGAGCCCGATTCTCCTCAGCTGCGCAGCCTTAATCATAGGATCCGCCTCACATCCATATAAGGGAAAAGGGGTGGAGGAAGCCCCAACGTGTGGAAACCCATGACAAGAATAGCCTGGCCACACGGCAACCCCAACCGCTGGCCCCCACAGCCCCCGACAGGGCCGGACCCAGAGCGGCCCCCACCGCAGAGCATCCCGGTCTCGTACCACAGGAAACCACCAAGAACCCTCAACCATCAATCACTCCCGGCCATTTTCCAGCCTCCAAAGCGAAAAGGTCACAGTCCTCCACCTATACTAAGTTATGGAGCCAATCACAGGGGCCCAGAGGGACTGAAATTCAGCTAACTGTTGACAAGTCACCTAGTAGACACAGTGCAGGGTTTGGCATGTCCACACATACCTGAAGCCAGAACCTGCGGACAGGTGTGCAGGACCACAAGGCATGGAGGTAGTTGTCAGGTGTGTCTTCATTGCAGTGTGGGCAGATGTTTGATTGTGACAGACCCATCCTGAACATCCTTTGTCCTGTATAATGAGTTCTATGCAGAATTTTGAATTGTATTAGTTACATATTTGAAGTCATTTTAAAGGTGTTTAAACATATTTGTGACCATTTATCTTTATTAAAGTTACTGGATAAGTCACCCTCCCATTTTGAAGTTGGAAGACAGATTGAGTCTTCTAGTTTGGATAATAGTCTATATGTTTTTGATAATAGCTTTGGGGCATTGAGATTCATGAATTCTACCACCCTAATAGGTAGCTGTAAGTTTAATTGGTTAATGGTATATTTTTTACATATAATAGATTTAAGCTGGTGCTATTCTAAAAATTTTGTGCTGCTGAATCCTTATTGTGAAGTGAGAATTTTAAATGACCAGAAGTTTCTATTTTCTATTATATGTTCTGTTTTATTCCTTTATTTTTCCATTAATCATCTTTTTGTTTTGCAGGATTTCAGGGTTGTTCCAGATGGGTGTAACTTACATGGAATAAGTGAAGACTTGGCTATTTTTAGAAATTCCCACCAAGCCATTTAAAAGGAAGTGATGGGTATACCCGAAAGACACTATTTTGGCAATACTGTTTACTGTAGGTGTGGAGGGAGGTGCGTCGTCATCTACTAGAACAGTGAGGATACCCATTTGGACCCCTGTGGTCTGCTTGTCAGCTGGATCAGTGTCCTTTTGAAACCAAAAGTTCAAATGTTCAGCAATCACACAGCATACAGTGGGAGGACTGTACTACATTTCAGCTAATTTCATATTAAACTTATCTTATTCAGTGTCATGCACAAGAGTAAGAAAAAAGCAGATAAACAGTTAATTTGTGCCTGTGACTGCACAAAAGAATAAAAAACATTCTGCACTTACCTGGCATGTCAATAACAGCTTCTTAGAGGTATCACGTACAAATATGGGTAACCCCTCCAGACAAGTTATCTGTGCAGTACAATGTCAGATGTCTGAAAAAGACAAAATAAGAAACCAAGTGACTTTTGATTAGAGACTGAAGGCCTCTCTCAACAAATATTTCTACCATGGCATGTGCTGATAAATACAGTGAAAACAAATATAGATAAAAAAATATGCAACTTAAAAGTAATAATAATAAAAAAAACATTGAATATAGAAGATCAGAATGAGGGAGGGGTCTACAAATGCATCAGTGGGTCTCTCAGTCAATAAATGGGTGGCAATATTGGGCTTTTATTTCCCTTAATTACCAAATCAAATCTCAATAAACCATTTGAAGACCATAACTATTTCCAAAGATCATTGAAATGTGTTTCAAACAGTAATGTTTGGCTATTTTGGCTTTAGTTTTAGTGTCTGGGGTATGAAAATTTGTGATTCAGGAATAGATTCAAACTAAGCTAGCCAACGGATATACACACACACACACACACACATACTGGTTTATGTGGTTTAGACTGACAAAATCCAAAAACCGGTATCAGAATCAGAATCAGAATCAGAAATCAGAATCAGAAAGGTTTTTTATTGCCATATGAGTGAACAGGTTCACATCATTAGGAAAATGCTGCGGTACTTGGTGCAGACATAAAAACAATATAAGTTATAAGTTTAAGCATGCAATAAATATAAAATAAAAATTTTAAAACAAAATAAAGTCTCTACACTTTAACACAAAATTACAAAATATACAGGATGGGTATGGAATTAGAGCATAATCCAGAAAGTATGCTAAAGTGACAGTAAAGTAGCTTGGTATGTTTGTCTCTTTTTGCATGAAGCACAGGTCCTGTGACTGAGACAGAGCGTTTATGGCCTAGAGTTCTCGTTCATGAGTCCAACAGCAGAGGGGTAGAAACTCTTCTTGTGGCGAGAGGTTCTGGTCCGGATGGACCGTAGCCTTCTGCCTGAGGGGAGTGGCTCAAAAAGTCCATGACCAGGATGAGAAGGGTCGGCTGCGATCCGGCCCGCAAGGCCCAGTGTCCTGGAGGCGTACAGGTTCTGGAGAGATGGGAGAGTACGTTGGTATGTTGGTGGATTACACTGACACACCTTTCCTTTGACTCTAGAGGGATGGGACTCTGGCTAAACCACAGCAAAAAAATTGAAAAATATTTAGCACACTTCAGCTTTCAAAAAGAAGCTACACAGCCTGAGATACCAGACCTGACTTTATGGTGGTCTATGGTGACTTTTGAATTGTGGTTTATGGAGACACAATAGGTTTATACCGACTTTAAAGGGACAAGGAAGCCACACCCCCAACACCCCCAAATTAACATAAATACACTACCAGGCATTACACTGCCAGACACTAACATGTATTCGGGGGACACAAACAAACTACATTATTCAGAGATGGGGGAGTGGGTAGCCCAGTGGTAATTCGGTGGGCTTTGATGTGGGAACCCTGGGTTCGATCCCCTGGCACGGTACTTGGGTGAACTACTGTGGGCCCTTCAGCAAGGTCCTTAAATCCCACCTACTTGCTGCGTTTGATACTGTAGATCACAAAATCCTGTTGCACAGGCTAGAAAACTGGGTTGGACTTTCTGGAGCGGTCCTTAACTGGTTCAGGTCCTATTTAGAAGGCCAGAGTTATTTTGTTACGATCGGCAGCTATGAATCCGAGCGAGTGGCCATGACTTGTGGAGTCCCCCAGGGGTCAGTCCTTGGACCAATTCTGTTCAACTTGTATGTGCTCCCTTTGCGTCAAATATTACAGAACTATAGCATTAATTATCAAAGTTATGCTGATGATACCCAACTTTATGTGTCTCTGTCACCAGATGACTGCAGTCCAGCAGACTTACTGTGTCAGTGTCTGGAGAAAATAAACACCTGGATGAAGGAGAACTTCCTACAATTAAATGAAGACAAAACTGAGATTATTCTGTTTGGTAGCAAAGAGAAGAGGGTCAGCATTGGTAAACACTTGGAGACTCGGGCTCTTAAAATCACCAACCAAGTTCGTAATCTGGGAGTGTTGATAGACTCAGATCTGACTTTCAGCAGCCACATCAAAGCTGTCACTAAGAAGCTTTTTACCAGCTCAGAAACATCAACAGAATTAAAAGTTTAGTCTCCCAGAAAGACCAAGAGAAACTCATCCATGCATTCATCTCCAGTAGGCTGGATTACTGTAATGGTCTTTTAACAGGACTTCCTAAAAAGAGCAGTAAACATCTGCAGCTCATCCAGAACGCTGCTGCTAGAGTTTTAACCAGGACTAAGAGATCTGAACACATCACACCAGTTTTGAAATCTTTACACTGGCTTCCAGTCAGTCAAAGAATAGATTTTAAAACCCTTCTGCTTGTTTACAAATCCCAGAATGGTTTAGGCCCAGAATACATCTGTGATATGTTCAGAGAATATAAACATAGCGGAGCTCTTAGATCCAAAGACTCTGGTCAACTAGTCCAAACCAGAGTCCAGACTAAACATGGAGAAGCAGCATTTAGCTGTTATGCTGCAAACAAATGGAACAAACTGACAGTGGAGATTAAACTTTCCCCAAATGTAGACATTTTTAAATCCAGGTTAAAAATATTTCTTTTCTCATGCGCCTATGCATGAAGTCTGCACGGTAACTTTTTTAAACTTTTTTAACTTATCTTGCTTTTAATCATTTTAATGTAATTTATTATTTTATTGTGATTATGTGTTGATGCCTTTTACTATTTTAAATATCTGTAATGCCTTTGTTTTATGTAAAGCACTTTGAATTGTCCTGTACATGAAATGTGCTATACAAATAAACTGCCTTGCCTTGCCTTAGTAGCAGCCCTCTGGTCTAGAGATGCTCTGTGCTAGTGTTCCTCCAGAAATGGATCAAATGCAGAACCTCAACTTCCCTGTTGGGATAAAGTATAATAATTTAAATAAAATTTTCATCCACTGAAGTCTTTTTGTATGACAAAAGCACAAACACAAAATAGTATTAAGCATCAATGTATGAGGTGAAGGTGAGGTGAAGTAGGCAATGAAGTCACTGCGACAGCAACAAACATGAAGAAACCTGACTGCATGAATAGATGACGAAAGTGTTATTTTATTTTGAACATCAGCTCCTTAATGTCATATTCCACCACTCGGTGAAATTGCGATTTCACATTGAAGGACTGAGTAGGCGGCATTCAGATAGGGGAACTATTCAGACAATGCCAGAAACACTTCTGCCCACTACTCCAACTCAGGGAACTGCGGAGGGGGGCTAAATTTCAGCCAGGGGTGGAATATGCCTTTAAACACCTAGGTGCAGACTTAAACCAAAAAATGGCTCAACAACAGCCGGGTGTTTTGAAAATATGAAAAACCGTGTTTAACAACACTGCTAAACTGGGGTAAAACCAGGTAAATGGCCCATACTCAGTTATGCTGCAATAATAGAAGAAATAAAAGCAGATGGGACTTAAAAAAAAAAGTGATTGGAACGATCTACATTTCTAGCATCAAAGGATCTAAAGTTTTCTTCTGGATTCCCTCTTGGTTGTGGTTATTCGGTTTCTCACAAAGTCTCGTATATTCTGTACTGTTCTTTGTGACAACACAGGGTCTTCTGCGTCCTTGCACTGGCTGCATTCAGCTTTGGAGGCAAGTTTTCCTTTGGAAATGTGATTTCCAAAATGTCGCATCACTGCAGCAACCTCAGCTTTTGACCACATTCTCTTTGGGAGTCTTCTTGCTTCATGCTCTTGGTCAGCATTTTTTCCTGAAAGAAATGCAAGAGGGAAAAAGAAAATTAGCTAAAATTAATTAACATTTAACAATTAATTAACAATTAACGCAGGCGCCGCTTGAGTGGCGACTTGTTACAGCAGCTACTTTCCTATCTTTTTTAGTGTGTTTCTATTCTATTTTTATCACTTATTTTACGTCACATCGGCACTTTATGTGAGGGTGAAGCTATGGAGGCCCACTTCTTTACTTTTGTAGCTTGCGCCTTGCTATTATCGGAACTTTTTGGTGTAGCTGTGGGATACACACTCAACCACGGCTCCATTGTTTACTCCCGGGATCAGCTGTTAGCCCTGCGACACACACCCTGGAGAGGCCGGAGATCCCCAAGGAGTTACGGAGGAGGAAACGAGGCTGTAGATCGGGAGTTAAGCGCAGGGAACGGAAAAGACGGTACAAGCCTTGTTTACCGTCTGTCATCATGGGGAATGTAAGATCTCTCCCCAACAAGATGGAAGAGCTAACGGCGCTGACCCGGCTGCAGAGGGAGTACCGTGAGTGCAGCCTCATGTGTTTAACTGAGACGTGGTTGAGTAAACTTTCTCCAGACTCTCACGTCACCCTGGACGGATTCCAGCTGGTTTGTGCGGACAGGAACGCAGCGGAGAGCGGTAAGAAGAAGGGAGGGGGGATCGCTGTGTTTGTGAACAACAGATGGTGCCACCCTGGACATTTAACTGTAAAGGAGCAACTCTGCACCAGAGACGTGGAACTGTTAGCTGTTAGTATGCGGCCATACTACCTCCCGAGGGAGGTTTCACATGTTATTGCGGTGACAGTGTACATCCCCCCCTCAGCGGTCGCTGCTGCAGCTACAGATCTGATCCACACCATCGTCTCCAATCTTCTAAACCAGCATCCCCAGTCCCTCCTCCTAATCTCCGGTGACTTCAACCATGCTTCCCTGTCCTCTGCTCTTCCACCTTCACCCAGTATGTGAAATGCCACACTAGAGGCAATAAAACTTTGGACCTTGTTTATGCAAACATTAAGGATGCATACACCTCATCCCCCCTCCCCCCGCTGGGTCGCTCAGATCACAGTCTTGTACACCTCGTCACAGACTACACCCCGGTGGTGAATAAACAACCCCCTGTGAAGAGGCCTGTGAAACAATGGTCTGAGGAGTGCAGTGCTAGGCTCAGAGACTGCTTCCAGTCAACAGATTGGGATGCACTCTGCAGCCCCCATGGCAGTGACATTGACAGTATGACCCACTGCATCACGGATTACATAAATTTCTGTATGGATAACACTGTGCCATCCAAGTCGGTGCGGTTTTTTCCCAATAACAAACCCTGGGTAACCTCTGAGATTAAGGCCCTACTAAATGAGAAGAAAAGGGTCTTTAACTCGGGGGACAAGGAGGAGCTGCGCAGAGTTCAGAGGGAGCTCCGATATAAAATCAGGAAGGGGAAGGATTCCTACAGGAGGAAACTGGAGAAGAAGCTGGAGCAGAACAACACCAGGGACGTCTGGAGAGGACTGCAGAACATCGCAGGCCATGGAAAAGGAGTGGGGAGAGACCAAATCAGCGGGGACAAGGACTGGGCAGATGAATTAAATCTGTTCTTCAACAGATTTGATTCTGCCTCACCTCCCTCTACCACCCCCACCCCCACTACCACCTCTTCACACCTCCTCTGGTCAGCCGCCCTCCTCCCCCCTCTCCTCGACCTGCCACCCTCAACATCTGACGCCCACCAGCCCACTGCCCCCCTTCCAACTAGTTCACCACCCCCCTCTATCCCTCCTCTAACACTCTCACCACTCATCACCCCCACATCACCACTTCAGTTATCCTCCACCCCCCTCTCCATAACAAACGATCAGGTGAGAAGTCAACTTAAAAAGATCAAGGCAAGGAAGGCCCCAGGACCAGACGGCATCAGCCCCAGACTACTCAAGGACTGTGCTGAACAGCTCTGTGGTGTGGTCAGGCACATGTTCAATCTGAGCCTGAGCCTAGAGAAAGTCCCGGCCCTGTGGAAGACCTCCTGTGTGGTCCCGGTACCGAAGATAAGGTGCCCAAAGGAGCCCAACCACTTCAGGCCTGTTGCCTTGACTTCTCACATGATGAAGACCATGTAGAGGATCATTCTGAAACAGCTAAGACCCCTGGTGGACACTCAGCTGGACCCCCTGCAGTTTGCCTACCGGCCTGGGATTGGAGTGGACGACGCCGTGATTTACCTGCTGCACAGATCACTGCAACACCTGGAGGTCAGCGGAAGTGCTGTGAGACTCATGTTTTTCGACTTCTCCAGCGCTTTTAATACTATCCAGCCTTCACTGCTAAGAGTGAAGATGAAAAGTATGGGAGTAGACCAACACCTGACTGCATGGATTAAGGACTATCTCACCAACAGACCACAGTGTGTGAGGCTGCAGCACTGTGAGTCTGACGTGGTGCTCTGCAGCACAGGTGCCCCTCAGGGTACGGTGCTCTCTCCTTTCCTCTTCACTCTCTACACTTCGGACTTCACTTACAATAACACACACTGCCACATCCAGAAGTTCTCCGATGACACAGTCGTTGTTGGCTGTGTTTCTGAGGGGGACGATCTGGAGTACAGGACAGTCATCAGGGACTTTGTCAGCTGGAGTGAGCGTAACCAGCTCCAGCTAAATACCAGCAAGACAAAGGAGATGATTTTGGACTACCAGAGGAAAGCATCCTCTCTCGCACAGGTGAACATCCAGGGATCGGACATAGAGGTGGTGGAGAACTATAAATTCCTGGGTGTTCACCTAAACAACAAACTGGACTGGTCTACAAACACCCACGCCCTCTACAAGAAGGGACAGAGTCGCCTCCACCTGCTGAGGAGACTGAGGTCCTTCGGAGTGTGTGGGACTCTCCTTAGGACTTTTTATGACTCTGTGGTGGCCTCAGCCATATTCTATGCTGTGGTCTGCTGGAGAGGGAGCAGCACAGACAGGGACAGGAGCAGGATCAATAAACTGATCAGGAGAGCGAGCTCTGTCCTGGATTGTCCTCTGGACTCCGTAGAGGAAGTGGGGGAGAGAAGGATGTTAGCTAAACTGACATCCATCATGAGCAACACCTCTCACCCCCTACATTACACTGTGGGGTCCCTGAGCAGCTCCTTCAGCAGCAGACTGCTACACCCACGGTGTAAGAAAGAGGCTCCGCAGGTCCTTCATCCCAACTGCTGTCAGACTCTACAACAATCTGTAACACCTGAATCAGGCCGTCATGTTGTAGTCTGTTTACACCGTTTACACAGTCATTTATACCGTCACCTTATACTGTTATTGTTTTTATGTTTATTGTGTTATATTTAATTCTTAAGTTTATCTATTTATTCTTTCTTTTTTCACTTTCTCTGCTTGCTGCTGTAATACGTGAATTTCCCCGTCCGCGGGATCAATAAAGTTTATCTAATCTAATCTATTATAAGAGTTAAGGAAATAGCAATAATAAACAATAATTAAAAACGTAATCAAATGAGTGTTGCCCTTTGTTGCAGGGCCAGCCTGTCCCCGCAGCATCACGCCCAAGCCGAACAAGATTTCTAAACCTATTCATGCTTAAACTGATTAGTTTCCAATTTATAATAATTTTCCTTGGAATACATGTAGAACTGCTCGTTAATTTCCATGTTAATATCACTGACAGTGTTTACCCTACCATTGTACAGGCCTGCCAGCTGCCAGGCCAAGGCGGCCCGCCACCAGGCAAATATATAAAAAAAAATAAACCAACATGCCAAAAATAACCCACCTATCATTTAATTCATATCAGTCATCATTTCCATTAGAAGGCCTTTGTGCAGCATCAGAGTACCAAGAGATTCTGGACAATTCCATATTCCCAAGATTTGTGGGAAAAGTTTAGAGATGAACCCCTCCTCTTCCAACATGACTGTGCACCAGTGCACAAAGCAAGGGTCATAAAGACCTGGATGAGAGAGTTTGGTGTGGATGCACTAGACTTGCCTGCAGAGTGCTGAACTCGACCCAATAAAACACTTTTGGGATGAATTAGACAGAGCCAGGCCTTCTGGTTCGACATCAGTGACCTCACAAATACTCTTATGGAAGAATGGTTTTTAAAAAAAAAAAAAAATCCATAAACACATTCCTAAAACTTATGGACAGCCTTTCCAGAAATGTTGAAGCTGTTATAGCTGGAAAGATGGACCCACGCCATATTGAACCCTATGGATGAAGAATGAGATGAACTGACGTTCAAATGAGAGTCAAGGCAGGTGAGAGAATGCTATTGGATATATAGTGCATCTGTTTGACCATCCTCCAGGACCCTTGAATAGACCTTCACAGGGGGGCTGAGGAGTGTGAGCCCTCTGTAGTTGGAACACACCCCTTGGTCCCCTTGGTTTGTAAAGAGGGGGGCCGGCACCCCATTCTACCAATCTAGAGGAACTGGTCCCAATATTGGTGCGATGTTAGAGGTGTGTCTCATATTGAATGGGAACTCAAAGTGAAAAATTAAAAATTGATTTGCTACTCCACTTTCTAGGAAAACAAAAATCACCAGCTGGTGACAGGACAGAACAGGAGAGTACAAATCTACACCTGTTGGTGTCACCTGGAGGTTCACATCTTTGGACTCGTCCTGTGCTGTAAGATAGATTTGGCAGAGATGGTGCAGTAAACAATTTTGTTGAATGAATTTGAGATTGATTTCATAGTCGTGTGTAAAAATTTGAACTATTCTACATATAAAACTAATATTTCAGGTTGCTATTAAAAAAAATAAAATAAAAAATAAATGTTCCACCCTATGTCTATTTTTAAAACTCATCTTAAAACCCATTTTTATTCTTTGGCTTTCAGCCCAGTATGAGACTGTTCCTGTTTTAATGTGCAGTGGTTTGTTTTATTATTGGTTTTATTTGTTTATATTTGTTCTTTTAAAATTGTTCATTGTTTTAAAACTGTTTTTAAAACAATTAACAATTATTTTATTATATTTTATGATATTATTTATTTCCTGGTTAATTTTGTACTTTGTGTTGCTTTGTCCATTTATGTACAGCACTTTGTTTCAGCTGTGGTTGTTTTAAAGGGCTATATAAATAAAGTTGAGTTGAGTTGAGTTGAGTTCCACCCATTGCTAAGCAGGCAATTGCATAAACACCTCATTATTTAAAATATGCCATTGTGTCAAGTTTCATGCAGTGCATTTCACTTTATTTGCTCTTATTTCTTCTCACATTATTCTTCTGGAAATTTAAAGTCATTGCATATCTTAGCATTATCCAAATACCAAAAAACTGGTCTTACCTTCAGATTGAAGTATAGTCTGTCCTGCTGTGGATGTTATGTCTGACAGCACTTCTGATGACAACAAAATAGGACTCAGTTATAATGACCTGTACCCAGCTGCTGTTGCCCAAGATCCTGAGAGAATACCCAGTACAAATAAATTACTTACCCGAGTCCCCAGAGTTCTGTGATAGCTCCTTGACAGGACAGCCCGAGGACTGACCCAGATCTTCCACGTCTTCAAGTTGTGGTCCCTTATCTTCTGTGCTGCTGTCTTCTGAGTCACTCCCACTGTCTTTAGCTTCAGAGTCACTGACTGATATCTCATCTGGACAAAGGGAATCATCAGACAATAGTAACAGACACAGTGGATTGATGACTCAAAGATGGGACAAAACTAGTGGAACACTTTACTTTTTCGACAGATGCAACAGTTGGCTGTGTTGGTGTATCTTTTCTTTCTGACTTTTGGTTCACCCCTTATCATTTCATCTTTCTTCATTTAAAACATGAAAACTTAACTTTTTTTGCCCCTGCCACTAAATTATTTGGAATAAAGAATCATTAGAAACTGGAATCACTAAAATTTAAAGAATGCCCAACCCTAGTTTGATCTGTACTCACCTTCAATCTCAATTTCATCCAGTGATTTCCCCTGCAGGCCAGAAAGATCTCCTTTTTCCATCGACAAAAGCAGTTTAGAAATCTTGGCCAACTGCATGGTTGGGACTGGCAACCTATAGAAGTCCCGATGGACACGGATATCATGTCCAAGGAAATCAGCAACTTGGTCAAGTTCATTGTTTTTCAGATTCAGGATCTGAGAGAGTGTCGCGACATGCTTCCTCAGCTGGGTGGACCTGAGGAGCTCGGGGTGCTTTGCTCCACACTGGCTTGCATATATCCGTAGGCAGTCCTGTCCTCTGTAGTGGCTCAGAGCTTGAGGTCTTCCAAACAGGAAAACATTGTTGTTATAGACACCACATTCCTTTCTTTTACTTGTCAGTCGTGTCAGGGCATCCACCATACGCGGTGTAAGAAGAACAACCACCTTCCTCTCTCTCTTCCCAACAATTTCCACTCTGGTGAAGTAGCTGCACAGCTGCTGCTCCAGTTTGGACAGGGCCATGGCGACATCTTGGTGCAGCTTTGTTCTGTCTCGTTCCTCAAAACTTTTGAGACGCATTTTTGACACTTCTCCAGCACATCTCCAATTAAATAGAATGATTTGCGCTAAAATAACTTTACTTAGCTCAGCATACGTCTTGGGTGTGGCTTCCTCCATCAAGCTGCTAACAGCAGCATCTGCAGACTTCTGCAGGTACAGGTGTAGTGTCCGAACGTCCTCTGTGAAGGGCAGTGTTGCTGGTTTATTATACTTCACACTACTCAGCGTGTTCAGAGCACTGTGGGAAACCAGCTCGCACCACTTGGAGGTGTACAGTCTACTGAATGTTTCAGCTGACTTAACAAGTCTGTCATCCTCAGCCATCAGAGCTCGACAGTGAACAATGTCGCAGATCTTGTTTAGTGTGTGCCCCAGTTTCAAAGCTAGGCTTGGTGTACGATAGGACAGCTTTTCTTCATCAAAGCCAGCAACTTTCTGAACTGCCTTAACAACCATCTCAAAGTTACTTGGCTTGATGGCTTCCTCCATGCTGTGTATTGAGAAGTCACTGCGCAGACAGACCAGCAGCCTTCCCACTTCACGAAGCTTCTGTCGCACATACTCGTGTTTTGTGGGGTCTTGTCCGTGTCTGTTATAAAGTGACTGGGCAAAGTGCACAATGGAGAGGTCATTTCTCACAGCCAGACCAGTTTCATCCATCTTCATGGAGCTCAGAATCTTCCACATTCCACTTGAAAAGTGTTGGCTGAACACCGTCTCCTGGGCCGTAGCCATAATCAGCACTCTGGTTCTCCCAGTCGGTTCCTCCGAATCCTTGTTGTGTGGCCTACAGGGACATCGCCGCACATGTCGCCATAGTTCTTTGCGGATATATAAACCCATACAGTGCATACAGTGCACAAAATTCCCAGTCACAGCAGCAGCTTTTGGCTTTCTCTTCACTTTCAATTGACCCATTTCACCTTGAAGAATGGCTGAGTTGTGTTTAAAATTTCCCTTATTTCTCATTTTTTCAAATAACACTTTGCGTTCCTTCGAGTGCTCTGGCAGATAAAATGCATATGATACTTCTGGGTGTGACATGTGGGTTTTCAGGTGTCGAGTCAGTCTACTTTGTGGCTTACCACAAACGAAACAGAAGTTTCTATTGGTCAAGCTGGGATGTGTGGGAGTCAAACTGCATTTCTTCTTAACTTTCCTATTTGACGAGTTTTGTTCAGGAACTGCTAAATCAGATGTTTCATCAGCACTGACATCCATATGTCCAGCGGTCGAGTCCGGGTCAATGGCAGCATCGTCTATGTCATCAGCCGGAGCCGGACAATATTTTGATGTACCAGCTTCATCTGGAATACTTGTGTCCAACACAGTGGATGTGTTGCCACTCAGTAGCTGTAGTCTTCGACTCAAATGCATTTTTGACTGATGAGGCAATGATGATGAGGGTGACCTTGAGTCAGAATCAGAATCCCCTGAATCGGAGTCCGGTACATACTCGCTTCCAGAGCTCTTACACTCATCGAGGTCTGATGTTTCATCCTGACCTGTCATCCGTTTGTAGCAAGATATATGCCAGAGTCCGGGACAAACTGAAACAGATTTACAACATTTTTGTCTCAAGTCCAACTCTACACAGGAACATTCAATTACTTCCTTCTCTGTGCCAATTAAGATTCTGTCCACACAAACCTCAGTTTAGAAACTACTGAAGTTTTGATCATATAGGACTCCCATCCATAAAGAATTGGGAGATCTAGGAGATCTTATCTGCTCAAATTTTAAACTTCATCCCAGTGTGAGTAAATATCAAATCACATCTCCCGAACACAAATCCCCTGCTTCTCTGTTAGCCTGCATGCCCTAATCGCACAAAACAACAATGGCGTCACCCATGGTTGGGTTGAAGCTTGTACTACGTATGATTGGGATTCTATAGATAAATCTATACCATTCCTCCACAATGTGCAAGTGGCCACACAGTGACATGTACAACATGTTCTTAAATCTACCACAGATAACAACCAGAAAGCTGCCTATTATCTAACTTTCCGATTCAACTAAACTTAAAAGTAGCAATAGAAAAACTAAAAGCACTACAAGAAAACAGTGAATTGAAAAAGAGTTTCATCAAAAATACAAATAATAGAGTGCCCTGTATTTGACAAGCTCATTTAAAACATGTTAACTTTTTTGGCCCTGCTTCTTAGAGGAATTGGATTTGAAATGGAGGAATCGCAATGGGAACCGAAATCATTCAAATTCAAACAATGCCCAACCCTACTTTCTATATAGCGTACACTACAGCAGCATTACAGCATGATTTACAGGTCTGGCATTTAAACTACAGCTATTCAGTAAATTATTTTGAATGGAATTCATAGTATATATGTAGCAAGTCAAATGGGATTTGATTTGATATGCGACAGCAATTTGACAAATACTTATAGACAAAAGCAGGATTGGAGCCAATTCTGTCTTGACAGAATACAAATTCAAGCTGAAGACCTGGTTTGGCTGCATGTGGATGTGGCCTAAAACAAGCTTTCAAATTGTGCAAGAGGATGTGCCAATAATCAGATAGTTCTGTTGTGTGTCCCATACACTGAGACTATGGTCATCAAAACAGGTGACCTGGGTTTAAATATGACCTGTGGTCATTTGCACCATGTGACTTAAAGGGTTTTAGACCTTATCCACTCAACCAAGACACTTATTTTTCACAGGTTGTGCACTCAATAGATATTTTACCTTTGCATTTGAACCCCATCCATCTCAGAGAGCTGAAAGGTCCCAGGCAGTGACTGCACTTGTCAAAGGCAGACATATCCCTACACACCACATGGTGTTTAGGACACTGACAAAAATAAAACAAAAAAACAACAACATATAAATACATATATACAACTAGACAAGATTTCAGAGAGAGCAGAACTCTGCCAAGCATATTGACTGTCATCCAACATTGCAGTCATGGATCATCACCAAAATATAATTATTTGTTCATTGACATTCACAACAAGTTCTGAAAATTTCATCAAGATCCGTCCCTAACTTTTTGAGTTATGTTGCTAACTAACGGACAGACAAACAAACCCCGATAAAACATAACTTCCTTGGCGAAGGTAAATGTATATAAACACCTTAGAGACAACAAGCCTTCTGTGAAATTTCTCATGTATTCATTCATTTTATGTACTGCTTGTATAATTCAGGGTGGTGGGGGTTGCTGGAGCCTATCCCAGCTATTATCAGGCAAGGGTCAGGGTACAACCTGGACAGGTCACCATTCTGTCACAGGGCTAACACAGAGACAAACAACCACTTACGCTCACATTCACTCCTAGGGACAATTTAGAGTAACCAATAAGCCTAACAAGCATGTCTTTGGACAGTGGGACGAAGCCGGAGTACCTGTGGATAACCCACACTGAGACGGGGAGAACATGCAAGCTCCACATAGGAAGGCCACTGTTGGAACTGTCCAAACCCCTCCTCAGCTGGGGTTCAAACTAGCGACCATCTGTTAGGCTGAAGTGCTAACCACCACACGACTGTGCAGCCCATATTATTTGAAAATTATTTATCAATCAAAATAAAAAGTGACAATAGAAACTTGAAGGAGACAGGAAGTAAACATCAGTGGGAGTGTGACTTTCGGGCCATTAAATACACTGGGTTACTGTGTCAGTACAAACCACCACAAAATCAGGTGAACATTACTTACCTCTACAGAACTGGGCTGGGGCTCAAATTCTGGACTCTGCTCCCTCTGGCTCACAGATATGGAAGCGTGCCCTGTCTCCATCATGCACTAAAACACAGGACAGATGGGAAAAAAAAAACAATGTAGACCAGAAGAATCGGAAGAAGAAGGAAGGTTTGGTCACAACACTGAGCTAGTAGAAATAAACATGAAAGATGAGGCTCAGCAGTTTTTATTCCCAGTGCAACCTTTGTAGACTCAAAAACCCTACAAGGATTAAAACTACCGAGCAGTCCATTCAACACTGAGACGTACCTGCTCATCATCAGCAGCATTAGGATCTCTGGGAGGTATTTCTGGAGCATATTGCTGTGAGGGGACAGGAAGTAAACATCAGTGGGAGTGTGACTTTCGGGCCATTAAATACACTGGGTTACTGTGTCAGTACAAACCACCACAAAATCAGGTGACCTCACACACACACACACACACGCAAAGTGAGATTCCAAAAGAATGAAAAGCCTCCAACTGATGTGTCCACATATACACAGGTAATATGTCCGTACATCCCACCATGTAGCAGGTGGTTCCTCACACACATTCTGAACTAAGTTAAGATGTTTACAGCCATGTCATGGTTTTACCAGGCAACAGTGTGAGATGAAAATTGAATGCCATAATGTGAAACCTTAAAATCCAAATATAGTGATGGACTAGCCAAGAGCACATATAAATTGTACATTCCTTTACCCCCCGTTGTTTCAGTGCATTCACATGGGCTGTTGTCAGACATTCCTTGGAGGGTGTGTCATCACAGTCATTTGAAGACTTCATACCAGATTCCTACATGTTAAATTGACAAACATCAAAATTAATGTAATCCAGTCCACCAAAATATTTTCCACCTACACCGTTTCCCCATTAACAATTATTATTAGAGCCTGAATAGTTACTCACCTTGCATCTCCATGGCCAGTCTGAGTTACCATAATTATATGTGATCTCGTCTCCTGGGTTAATGTCCCGGATTGCAAACAAACACAAGTGGGGCTTTCCTTGCACACTTAAATACTTAATTCTGGCATTTGGGTTGATATGGTCATCATTAACCAGTCTGCCAAACGATCCATCTTCTTTTGCTGCGTTAACACTTCATAAAGAAAAAAAAATATATGTCTTGCAATGTGTATTTTCCTGATTTCAGAACCCATTTAGGTTCTGACAATCAAAGGCAATGTGTCTGACCACTGCAATCAAATAAAGCATCAGCTTTAATACGCACCACCAAAGTTTTCCATCAAAGCGAAACTCGAACATAAAATGTTTCAAGGCATCATGGTAAACCCTCACTCGTCTCTCACATTCCTGTTTGCTGACACGTTCACCACGATATTCTAAAAGGAAGTCTCCTTTCTCAAATGGCTCACAAGCAAAGACACCCCTACCTGTTCAAGACATAAAAAAAAGTTATGAAAAGTCAGGCAAAACGCTCAGTTTTCAGATAGCAGTCATTGTGAGATGTAGCTAACCTTTGAAATCACTGATGTATTTAGCATCAAGTCCTCTTTTGTCTTTTCTAGTTTCAATGTGAAACTCTGCATCATGCTTTGGATTTAAATTCCTCCGTTTTGGCATTTTCATTGTCTTTCAGCCTATATACCCAGAGATAGAGTTAACTTTTTTATGGTTGATTGTAAAACACATGCAAGCAAGCAAGCTTATTTGTATAGCACATTTCATGTACAAGATAAATCAAAGTGCTTTACATAAAACATTAAAAGCATTAAGAAAACATTTTAAAATATAGGGCAAAAAATGTACACTGAGGTGCTCAGATAGTCTCAACGAGTGCCTGACAACATACTAGAGGAGAAATAAAGGAAAGTATACCTGGCGATTGCTGTTTTGGAGTCTGTGTTCAAATTTCGCGAGTTATCCCGCAATAACTTGCGTCAAAACAACGGTGGAAGATTCCACTATCTGCACTGACGACCCATTGCTTTTGTTTTATCCTGTTATTTAGAAATAAACTAACTATCAGGTGATCCGGCACAAAATCACTCCAATTGTCTCACTTCACCTGAGGCAGGTAGCGGAATCTCCCACTGGTGTTTTGACGTGAGTTATCGCGATTTCGGGATAACTCGCGAGATTTGGACACAAACATAGCAATGGCTACATAATACAGATACTTTTGTTCATTTCTCCTCACTAATATGTTGTCAGACACTCGTTGAAACTATCCAGCGAAAGTCGCCAAGTTGGCAACACTGAATTAACTGACGGTACCAGCGGGTGTCAGTTAAAGAGTAACACGAAAACGAGATACAAATCAGACGTTAAGTTTAACTGTGAACCTGCTTTACTCCCCATTTTTTATATAAACATTAGAAATATGTTGTGTTTTTGCATTGAAAAAAGAAAGCTCTAAACCAGTTAATATAAAAGCACGTGCCAAATTAAAATGCCAGTTTCTCACGAGTGCACTGCAGACGAAAAATGGAGATTTAAATAACCCAAAGTCGTGTAAAGGGTTCCTTTACAGCTCAATACGAAGCTAACAGCTAGGATTAGCTATTTAACTATACCTGTGCACGGCGATAATGACAACCATCAGTGGTTGTTTAAAGTGAAGGCAACTAACCAGTCAAATATACTGTCCCAGGCCTGGCTGATATAAGATTAATTTACCTGAATGCATCGATTAAACAACGTTTTTGTTATTAAGAAATCCAAATATGCAACGTCTATTGAGCTATCACAGTTTGGTATACTCGACATTTTTTCACACGATATTTACAAAAGTACCATCAAACACTTAATAAACAAACCACATTGGGTTCTAGACTTTACGTTTACATGCAAAATACAATAAATACACAGAAAAACAAGTTAAGATAGTGCTTACCTGTCGATTTCTCCATTACATCTTCCCACCACGTGCTCCCGGGAAAATTCCTGGCCTCTTCCGGTTGTGTGTAATCAATTGCGGGAAACCAGTATGTGTGTGTGTGTGTGAAGATGTAATGGCATCGAGCTACCGCTTGGCACGCATACACACACACAAAATGTCAAGTGAGGGTAATACACTGACAGTCCAAAAACTCAGGTAAATATTACTTTTAGAAATTATTTAATGCATGTATATTATGTCATCTGTATAGTAAGCTCATATTTTTATCATATCAGGTAAAAAAAATGAGTTTCAGACTGTGAAAATAAAAAAAAACAACTCTTGAATTAGACTGACACTGGCCATGTCAGTCTAATCCCAATAATCCACTTTTCCCAGGTGGTATGTCAGGTGATTTGTACATCTATACCAGGTATACCAACACACACACACACACACACACACACACATATATATATATATATATATATATATATATATTACACAGAGACATACATACATTCATACATGGCTCTAAATTTACACCCACCAACCAACCAAATGTGTATTTAAACTGAATTTGGTGGGTGATAAATAGGTAACACTGGACGAAAAGTACCAAGATACGGAGCGATCCGATACCGCTATCTGTCCGTAACTGTCGCAAATACGGACAAGATACGGGGAAATCCCCGCCGCATCCCTCACGGATCCTATTTTTAGATCCCTCCGGATCCGGACCACTAAAGATCCAAAAACCCGGATTTTCACCCGCGAGGTATCCACAAGATGCGTGTTCATGTGATCCCTCACGGATCCAATTTTAGATCGCCTAGGATACTGACCGCATCATTGGCAGATCATGTTCACAGATCACGGGAAATACGTGGAACATCCGTGACGAATGCCCGCGGGATATTCGCGGATTTTTCATTTATGCAATATGTCTGATTTAATGGTTCTCTTCATTAATTATATGGTTTGGCATGTAACCTTTCATGTAAAAGTACTAAGTTCTTATCTTTTAAGATCTTAGCAGGCATTAAAATCACCCAGTCAGTTTCAAACATCACAATCATAGTTACGTATAATGTGACAGTCTTTAATCTTGGTTTGTGTACCATCATCATGTTGTACAAATCATTTGACCAATTTACACATTACTATTTCAGCAAGCATTTATAAAATGACATTGTCAGATTAAACTGTATAAAGAATATCAGCATTATTAACTGAACAGTGGGAACAGAATAGAATGAAGCAGTCTAATAAATCAGGTGCATCTACATAACTGCATAGCTGAATGAAAACATGTCAGACATGAAAAACAGACCAATGTTTTTCTTTTTTTCTTAATTAAAGCACACAGTTTTATTTCAAATAAATGGATATGATTCCTCTCAGCGGCTGCCTCTGGCTATATACACCACTGGGCACTCTCCGGTGCACCATCCTGGAGATCTTTTGTAGGTCAACGAGGTGGCGCTAACACCTTTCTAACATATCTGTGAGTCTTGTTGCCGTCCATTCAGGTGGACATGCTTTCCACACATCTTTGTCTTCAGTGTCCGTCTCCTCGTCGCTCATCATGCATGCAGGCGCCCGTTCCAGGTATCTGTACTCCTCATTGGTTAAGATGAGCGAGCAGCAGATCGGCGTGAATTGAAAAGCTTTAACAGAAAACATTAGATATTACTCTCAATGGAGAATGACAGTTATAGGTCAATGAGAACACTTTAAATGTATACATTTAAAAATTAACATAATAAAAAATTTTTACTGCCAGAAACTTCATCTTTATGCACAGTTCATACAACACATTTCAGTTGTTGTATCCAGAGATAAAACTGCTGACTACAACACTGTAATGTGATACAAAAGCAAATCACAAATCCGATGCATTCTAAAGGATCTTAAAAATAAACAAATCTATAAGTGATTCAACTCACTCTATGTCTTCGGTTGTTGAGAGCTTTGGCGCTCCGATCCTCTTCCACTTTGTCTTCTGATAACTTAGATTCCCTCCTGATGTTCTCAAAGTATCTGTTGCTCCTACAAACACAGAAAGTGACACATTAAATGTGAAAGATCTTTTCAACAAATTGTCTTTCTTTGGAGAGATAAGCATTATTTTTAGAAGTAACCTTAAACAAGTTTTAGAGTCATAACTTACTTCTGATCAAAGAGGTGTCACATTCCTCTTCATCTGCAATTGTCCACAACATTGAATTTGTGCCACCGGAGTTGTGCTCAGACGTGAATCTGCAGATTACATCATAGAAAACACAACAAAGCAACATGAAACATGACAAACACTAAATCTACTCTGAAAATTCGTTAGTGAATATGTAAAATCAAAGTGCCATCATTTTTTTTTATCTGAGTTAATTTAAGATGGACTAAAGCATCATTAGTCTCTGATCTGATGAATATATAACTACTGAAGGTGATGCTGCATAGAAAATACATATCTTGTAATCAACTTACAGACTACTAAATGGTATTAGATGTCTTACCTCTCATTTCCTCTGTATTTGTGTCCATCCTCCAGACTCCTGTGGATCCTTTTTACCTCACGCTAAAACAGCCAATATCACAAACAGATAAAATTTAGATCATGTGAGAAAAATATTTTGACAAACTTTTGAAACACCACATTACAGCGGCTTGTACAGCTGTTTTTTGTTTGTGCCTGTGTTTGCAGACATATTTTGACTAAGGCAGTGACTCCATAAAGTTTAACATACAGCCTTACCATTTTTTCCTAAAATAGGGACAATGTGTGGATCTTTATCACAGTGGTTCTGAATGTTCAAAGCCTCCAGGTGGGGGTGGATCCCAGGTTGTAACAGTAGTAACAGTGTATGAAGATGCACGTTAGATCTGTTTTACTCAAATCTATGAAAACAACAATAAAGGCTTAGTGAATAACTTACAGATGGGTTGTAGGAATCTGCTGCAGAGTCGCTGATGTTACTGCTCCTGCAGCCAATCTGTTCTCCACAGCTTCAGTCAGTTCAACCAGTTTCTCCATCACCTTGCCAACTCTCAGGTGTGCACTGCACACACCCTGAAACATTTACAAGTGTGTTTTCCAACATTTCAGTTTTTGATTGTAAACATTGGAACATCATTGCAGAAATCAAAGCATATGAATCCCATGTTTCTAAGTCACTGAAGGGAACAAGGATTGTTTCTATAGATTTTTTTTTGCATATTAATATACATTTATAATGTAATTATGAATGACTTTAGCAAAGCTAATTTCCATCTTTAGTCCCTTATTGTTTAAACCACTTCAGAAAAACATTTTCTTTGCATGAACATTAATTTCACTCCTGTCAACAAAAGACAAAAAGGACAAGATGGTGTTGATCAAACAATTAAGAGAACTTGGGAAAGCACGTCATCCCACGTGGTGTATTGTGGGACGTAGCCGTCATACTTGCATTCTGTACTGTAATAATTCTGTACTACCTGTAAGCTATATATTTATACACACACACTTAGATACATACTGCTCATTGCACAACATACAGAAAACATTTTACCAAGTAACAGTTTTCTCTACCAAGCATAGTTGTACTGAGCTGCTTAAAATAGTGTTTTTGGTGTGTACATATCCAACCACCTCAGGGTGTACAGTCATTCTGGTCTCCTCGCGATCCTCATCATTGACAGTTCTAGAAACTTTCTGTAAAAAGAGTAAGAAGATCAATAAATAAATCTACACCTCATTACAGTGGTTAATAATTCTAAAATAAGTTGTTTCTGTGTGGTTGTGGACACATTTTATCTAAGGGAACTTCAGACTGATAACTCACCAGTGAACATGCAATATTTTCCCATATAAGCAACAACAATAACAAGAAGGTTTAGTAAACAGCTGACAGGTTGGCTGTAGGAAAATGCTGTGAAGTGTGTGGTTCCACAGCTCCTCTGTTACTGCTACCACCACCAGTTGACCTCCAGTTCTCCAGCTTCAGTCACGTCCAGTTTCGCCATCATCTTGTCCAAGTTTGGTGTATACTGCACAGTGCCCTGAAACATGTTCAAATATGTTGTGCAACATTTTAGGTATTGATTGTGAAAATTAGAACAAAATCCTTACAGAAACCAAAGCATGTAAATCCTATTTCTCCACTGACCTGCAGCCTTAGCAGAGGATCGGGAACGTTTATTTCTACATTTGATTTTGAGTTTATTTTTCTTAAAAAGGCACAATGTATATTAATATACATTTATAATGTAAATATGTAGGATTTGAACAAAGCTTAATTCCATCATTAGTCTCTTCTAGTTACAAACGCAGGTCTCAGTCTGTGATCGTGTTAGTTTTTGTTGTTTGTGTTTTAAAATGACAATGGCTATCAAAATACTGAGTAAAATCTGCATTCTGTGCCATTTTTATCTACATTATAATAAAAAATATGGATGTATTGATGTACAACAAATTAGGCTTTACTACTTTATATAGGGACACCTTTTAAACCAGAGAATTATAATATAAATATCTATTGTGTTACACAGGAAAAAAAAACAAACGAAAAAAAAAAAAAAAAAAAAGAAGCCACCCAAATTTACTCCCGGTTTTACCTTTACTTTTGACAGTAATTTTGTCCACCCATTATGTTTTTAACTTACTTTAATCCCAATAAGCACTCGATTGTCTGTCAGTGGTTATTGAACAATTAAGAAACAGTTTTAACTGATTCAACCATAAAATAAATATTAAAACACACACACAAAATGTACAAACGTTTTATATTTAATCCCGTTTAAATTAAACAACCGTTCACTTGTATTCATTTAATAAGGAGCTTACTTGCCAGGACCAAGATGGCGATCACGTGGCCGTGTCGCAACAATGGGCGATTGTCGATGAATGAACCCATAAAAGCTAGCGAAACATCTTAGTTTCAAATAAAGTTACTGCAGTTTCACTGACATGGGTATAACAGTAAGTTTGTCTGGGAAGCTAAACTTAAGTAACTCACTATCTATAACAACTTAAACAATTTAAAGGCCTAAAAAAATGAGTATCAACTTACTTCCACATAATGTCCGATGTGACTGAGCGGCAGGCTCTGCTACTAACTCCAGCTGGGCGCCAAATATGAGATTTAAAGTTTTAATCGTCCGTTGGCATCGACACTTATCTCCGTGTCCTCTGAGTCTGGGCGAAGAAGAGTCGCTTGCTTTGTCCGAAGAATACTTTTACAATTTATTGACGTGAACTGTAATTGAAAACACGACAATAAAGAGAAGCGCAGCGCAGAACTACATTGGCGCTGATCGATGACGTCATACGATGTGCGACAGTTGAGCAGGATCTCACAGGAGAGTGAGCGGCGACCTGCTGTTAGTAGTTGCTCAGGGAAATTTCACATTCATAAAAGGAAAAGGGCTGACAGCAAGCCGAACTTCACAGTTTCTACAAGATCTTTTTCAATACAGCTCCAACCTCAGTGGTCTTGAGAACTCAAAAGCCTTAAAAACTAAGTTTACTTTGGGAAAATTCTTATTTCATTGAGATGACTCTTTCCTCACTTTACTTTAACTGATGGTTAAATGTATAAATGTATATGCATATGCACACCTGGATTTTTCATATATGTTTATGTATATCTCCTAGATTTAATTTACTTACTAGTCTCATTGAATATCACGTAATACTTGATCCCCTTGCTATACAGTTTATGTTCTGTATATTTTATTTTCAATTGTTTAAGCAGGAGATTATTATCTTCTAACAAACAAAGCTGATTACTTGGTTGTTGACTGGATACTTATTTTTATTCAGCATCTCAGCGAAATAAACTGTGTCAGAATAAGAACGTCTCTTTATTGCCAAACAAGTTTGCACAAAAAATGAATTTGTTTTGGGGTGATGGTGTAAAAACAATGAATTATATATAAAAAAAAAAAAAAAGAACATAAACAACACTATGGGTTACACGCAGAGAACAAACTTCCCAGCTAGGACTAATAACTTAACATACCTCCACTGAAAAGAATCTTTGGCCGTTGGGATACCAAGACTAAGGTTAAGTTTTCAAGAATTAGGGAGGAAACTAAGCATTGTTGTTCCACCATCATCACTGAGATGCATTTAAGGTCAAGGATATGTTTAGTCTAAAACAGTATTAATAACTTAAAGATTACATTTTTTGCCATTTTTTAAATGATTTTGGAATAAGATTTGTTGTTTCTCCAAAAATATGTAACAAACCATGTTTTCAATTTTTCTTAACTGTCCACCATTAATATTCTACACAAAGTTGATGATGACACAGTTTTTTTTTTTTTTTGTTTTTTTTTGTTTTTTTAACTTGTCCTGTCCATCATAGCAGCAAAATGATAATCTGGTTGATGTATCATCCTGAACAAATTAGCTCTGCCAAGGGGAGGTTTATAGGTAAGGCTCCTCTTCATAATCTGATTCATTTATTTATTTACTTTGAATCGCGCAATCTATGTAATCTTGCTGGACCTGACCGGAGGGACAGAAAAAGAAGGAAGACAGCAAAGAGAAGCAAAAAGGAAAGAAGAAAGGAAACAAAAACATCACAGACAGAATCAACGACCCTCAATCCACAACATCACCAGACAACAAACTGTTACACTTGTACATAAACACACCAGAAAATCTCCTCAAACTTTTACAAAAATAAACAACAAAAAAAAAAATAATAAAAAACAAAAACAGAGCTGCTAGTCATCAAGACTTCTTAAATGATAACCAAATCAAAAAGACATAACATGAATATAGCATAACAGTGACCAGGTACTAGCTCACAGGAGAAATAAAAAAGAAGAATTATCTCTTAGTAAATAAACCCACTGGACAACTCAGTGACTGTGTCAGCATGTTGATGACTGAAGTCGACTTCATGGCTACTTCAAGTTATTTTCTTATTTTTACTCAGCATCTGACTAATAAACAATTTCAAAATCAGAATAGGTCTTTATTGCCAAGTAAGTTTGCACATACAATGAATTTGTCTTGGGATTAGCAAAAACAATAAAAGTGAAAAAAGAACACACACACACACACACACACACACACACACACACACACACACACACACACACACACAAACAAAACAGAACACAAACAGTTTTTACAGGACATAAGCCCCCTATTTCTACCCTAGTGCTGGAATATGGCTCCAAGTATAAGTAGGCTCTTGAAGACATTTCTGTCTCCCTCTCTCCAGGACAAAGAGGTGTTGGTGGGGGTGGGAGGACCTTTAGAGGTGAGCAGCTTCAAAGAGGCCACATCTCCTGTACTGCTGGGGGAGGGTGAGTGGCTGGTTTGCTGGGACTGTTGTGGAATGTTGGTTCCAGCACATTGTCCTTAAAAGCAGTAGTAAACCCAGTGTTGTTGGCAAACCTGAACAAATCACAACAGTCCACAGCTCCACTGGTCCACTTCTTAGATGTCCTCAAGATTCAAAGTGTTCATTGTCATTTGCCCAGTAAGGAAACAAGTTTCCCCGAACAATGAAATTCTTACTTTGCCGTCTGCACTGGATGCCATACTAGATAGAAGATAAACATAAAGATAGAAAATTTACTTAGTTTTTTTAATCATATGTACATAAATGTGCAGTGTGCTACATAAACTGTTGTGAGGTAGACATGTGCAAAAGATTAGCAAAAAAGAAAAAAAGTGAATTTATGTCATTAGCACTTTCTATGCAGGGGTGGAAAAAGTACTGAAAAATTGTAATTAAGCTAAAGTATCTTTACTTTGCTTAAATTCTACTCAAGTAAAAGTTATAGTACACGCCAAAGATCGACTCAGTAAAAGAGAGAAAATAAAACCAAATCAAAGTATCCATGATGCTGAAAATGTTGAGCAATTCTTTAATAACAAAACTGTGCTCTTTTTTCTTTATATCACAAACATAAATATAGTCAGTTGTCTAAATTAACAAACAGTGACTGGCGATATAAGAAAATAAATAAAGTGCCATGCCCCACAGAATATTTTGCCAAGTGAAAACTACATTAGACTGTAAAGCGTTTGCTCAGCTTGAGCAGGGGAGGATTTTCAAAGTTTGTAGCGCCAATCTGCGCTCTCTTCACTCTAAACAACAAAGGCCGGAAGCTCAGGCTGGATGGCCTGTGTTGAGTTTCAGAGACAGTTTGTTTTTATTTTTGGAAAAGAGTTCAGAAGATCCATACGTTCTAGTTGCAGTAATTTGAGTAAATATGTTACTTTGTTACTTTCCACCTCTGTTTTTATGTAGTAATACATGCTTCTTCTCATGACCTTCTCATGGAGAGTTATATTATGGAGCTTTGGGACCACATGGGAACACCAAGATTTTTTTTTAATTTTATTTCATTTTATTTTTCGGTGTGAAACAAGTTCGTAATTGACATCTAAATCAACATGTTGATATTCAGAAATAATACAATAACACAAGCAAAGAAATCAGTATTAGCACCCCCTGGTGGGTCCATGATGCCATAACATCGCTGTGGAAAATACCAGGATGAGAAACACGTAGGTCACCTGCCTGCGCACAGTGAGACGGGGCGTGCCTGTGTGTCTGAATTGCCACAGAGCAGGCATCCCCAATTGGGACCTCTTGAGCCAGTGTCCTGCAGGTTTTCAGTATGTCCATACTGCAGCACACCTGACTCAAATAATGGGTCGTTGAGAGGCTGGTGCAGACCTGGTTTATTATTGCACACAAGACCGTTATAAGCAACACGGTGCGTCACCTGCCTGCACGCAGTGAGACCGTGCGTGCATGTGTCTGAGTGGCAATAGAGTGTGTGCGCTGCTTTCAGGTAATAATATGTTGTCTCCTGACAATAAAAATGAAAATTATAAAGGCTTTATGCACCGCTGGGACTGGGAGAAATAAGTTGCCGACACAAAGACGTGGTCCTGTCTACTTAAAGGGTGCAACGTCAACAAGTGTCCTCCAAGATTCATCAAATCTCTCCAATGAAGTCAAACTTAATCCCATGTAGTAAATTAGGACTTTCTCTGGAAATAATAAACCATACTGAAAACCTGCAGGACACTGGCTCAAGAGGTCCCAAGTTGGGGATGCCTGCTCTGTGGCAATTCAGACACAGGCACGCCCCGTCTCACTGCGTGCAGGCAGGTGACCTACGTGTTTCTCATAACTGTCCCACATTTCTGTACAACAATAAACCAGAGTAGAACACTTAATCATTGTCAAAAAGAACTGAAAAGTTTCTGCTTGATGAGTATATTTTCCATAAAATGTATTTTGCTCCAATAAAGGTCGTAACAACATCTGCATACAGTACAGGCTGTGTTCTTATAATAAACTTATCACGTTATAACGTGATAAGTTTCACGTTATTACAATAAAGTATCACGTTATAACGTGATACGTTTCACGTTATTACAATAAAGTATCACGTTATAACGTGATACGTTTCACGTTATTACAATAAAGTATCACGTTATAACGTGATACGTTTCACGTTATTACAATAAAGTATCACGTTATAACGTGATACGTTTCACGTTATTACAATAAAGTATCACGTAATAACGTGATACGTTTTACGTTATTACAATAAAGTATCACGTAATAACGTGATACGTTTCACATTATTACAATAAAGTATCACGTTATAACGTGATACGTTTAACGTTATTACAATAAAGTATCAAGTAATAACGTGATACGTTTTACGTTTTTACAATAAACATATTACGTTATAACGTGATAAGGTCCGATTTTTTTTTATTTGGGTGACAGCTCCACACTTCCGTTCTTAGTAAATGAGTCGTTCAAACAAAATGTAATTTAAAGGGGTAAAAATGGACGAGGGTTACCAGAGAGGGCAAAATTCAGTTGTGTACGAGTCGGGTTATGAGATTTGTTATGTATTTTAAAATGTATACCTAATGCCCGACGACGTATCCAGGCGGAGGCGTTCGCGTTGGACACTTTGAAGGGAATTATCCCACTTATACCATGGTCACATACAAAATAAATTAAATAATAATATTAAATAAATTATTTATGTGTTATTGTTGTTTTTTTTACTGTTAAAATCCTAAGTTTTTCACAAGAAGCAGATGAGTGGACTATTTAATATCGCTCGTTGTGGCGCGTTGCCAAGACAACCGGCTCTGACATGGAACCTGCAGCTTGGTCGGCCGCAGTTGCGTGACACAAACATAACATTTCAGAGGGCAGCTGCAGCTCTTACAGCTTGTGTGTGTCCAGAGGATGATGCGACAACTTGTTTCAAACAGTCAAAGTCCAAAGATAGTTTCCTACATCGTTACATAAGCCTGCAGGCTGCTTTCATAGCGACGCCCAGTCAAAGACGTGATGTGGCGTGTCTCGGCTCTAACACAGAACCTGCAGCCCG
Source organism: Melanotaenia boesemani (assembly GCF_017639745.1). Lineage (NCBI taxonomy): Eukaryota > Metazoa > Chordata > Actinopteri > Atheriniformes > Melanotaeniidae > Melanotaenia > Melanotaenia boesemani. The sequence goes on along the minus strand of NC_055684.1, from coordinate 143,026 downwards.
GTCGGCCGCAGCTTTTGTATTAGACCTGATCAGTGGAGAGAAGGGAGATGATTGCTTAACTATGTTACGTGACACAAACATTTCAGAGAGCGGGTGAAGCTCTTACAGCTTGTGTGTGTCCAGATGATGATGCGTCATTTTGTTTCAAACAGTCAAAGTCCACAGATAGTTTCCTAAATCGTTAAAAATGCCTGCAGGCTGCTTTCAAGCGACGCCCCGTCAAAGACGTGATCTGGCGTGTCTCGGCTCTAACACAGAACCTGCAGCCCTGTCGGCCGCAGCTTTTGTATTAGACCTGATCAGTGGAAAGAAGGGAGATGATTGCTGCCCTGCACCTGCTTTCATAGCAATGCCTCACAGACATGATCTGGCGCGTCTGCAGCCCGGCGTCTGAGTTTCTGTTGCCACGGTTATAGTGAATAATAAATAAATAATTCAAACAAACTGTCATTTAAAGGGGTAAAAATGAACGAGGGTCATCAGAGAGGGCAAAATTAAGTTGTATATGAGGTGGGTTATGGGATTTGTTCCAGATGTATGTATGGAGGATATCTCATAGGATCTGTCACAGAAACGAATGCGGAGAATATGACGTAGGATCTGCGAGAGACGTGTATACGGAGAATGCCATACACTAGGATTTCTTAAACTTGTGTATATGGAGGGTATCCAATGCTAGGATCTATCACAGATGTGTTTCCGCGGCATATCCCATACTAGGATTTATTATAGATGTGTATACGGAGGGTATCCTATAATAGGATCTGTTACACACCAATCTTCCCGTATATACTCGGAAACAGTCCGGAGGTGCCGCGGATACGGAGACTTGTATCCTCTTGGATCTCTCCGGATCTTAGGTGTTTTTGTCCAGTGTAAAGCTTCTTTGTAGCCAATGAAAAGAACAAACTCCCTTCAGTGAATGCTACAAATAGTGAGCCATACTATTATAAAACAGAACAGAGGGAAGTCGGTACCCCTTGACAGTGTGGAGTACAGGCCGATTCACAGTACTGCGGGGAAAGCCTGGGTCAGAAAAGAAATAAAATAAACACCATAAGATAAGATAAGATAAGCATATGGCTTGATTTGGTATTTTAGAGAATAAAAAGTAAATGGCAGAATTTGTAAAATGAAAATATTAAAAATCTTAAGTGTCACAATGTTCTGACAATTTATTTTGTTATCTGTGGTTTGGTGTCAACTTGTTCATGTGAACTTTTAAATTAAATGTTGATAAATATTAACTTTTTTAAAACGAAAAAAGAGATTAAAAAATAAAAATTAAGGTTTTTATGAAAACAGAGCATAAAAAATGTTTACCAACACTCCAACACAGCTGATTAAAGATAAATAGGGTTAAAAAATAAGAAGCTCTGAGTGATACTGCATGAAAAACTGTTATGGAGTTAGAATTGCTGGCTAGGGAGCTAAATCGGAATGCAATTTTTTTCACATTGCTGAAGTGTGTTTTGTGATTTTTAAGGTATATTCAGGCCCCCAAAAAGGCTATTCATTCATGAAAAGAATAATAATTAAAGCCTTGCTGAGAATGTGAAATGTTGATATACCCAGTTAGCATTTTTTGCTAGCATGCTAACTTGCTAGCATGTTAGCCATTGTGCTGACATGCTAGGCGATATGGTCAAGGGCTAGCGGAGAAGCAGAAAGTTTGATATACCTAGTTAGCATTTTTTTCTAGCATGCTAATATGCTAGCTAACATGCTATGTTGCCATGACAACAGGTGGTGTAATGTGTTAAGGACCCAACATGTATGAATCCTGTCAAGTTTGGTGCAGTTCCCATGTGTTCCTATGGAGATATGAGCAAACCGTGTTTCATGGCGAGAAGGCCTTTTTTCATGGTTGCCACGGTAACACGCTTTCTCCTATTAGAAAGATTTGAATAGCATTTGGTCCCCAACTTGTCAGGAAACTTCCCACCAAGTTTGGAGTCAGTCTCACGAATCCCCTCAGACTAGTTTTTTCAAATAACGTGGAACAAATGGCAGTGAAATCCAAGATGGCAGGCACCCCGTTGCCATGGCAGCAGGTGTTCGATTGGGGTGTCTAGGTGGCGCTGTTGAGCCACTTTTGCATTGAAGTGTATGCCGACCTTAGAATATTGCGATTTTCACCGGGCTTGACGTGTGTGCCAAGTTTCACAACTTTTCATGGGTGTTTAGGGGGTCATATTTGGGCTCAAAGTTCTTAGAAGGAGGAGGAGGAGGAGGAGACTAAACATTTCAGGAACAATAGGGTCCTTCCATATTTCGTATGGCTCGGACCCTAATAACAGAACATAGAATCATTGTGTGTAATTATATATAAATATATATGTATATCTTGCCTGTTCTTCAAGAAACAGAGCTGGCCATCTCTCCTGAATCTCCTGCACCATGGGCTCCACCTCAACAATCTCCAACTTCCTGAGGGAGAATGTAAGTTCCATCTTTTGGCTGAAGAGTTCTATGTTTTTGGAGTTTTTCTTCATTGTATCCACCTGGAAACATCTTTGATCTTCAAGTGCATCATCATCATAGCTATCTGGATGATCACGAACATGATTGACTTCCCTCACTTGGCTTTTTTCAAGGAAAACCTCGTACCTTCTTTACACAAACCTCATTACAGCCAGCCTGACGCAGCTTTGATCTGTAGTTTCCGAGCTTGTACGTTATACTTGAAAAGACTTCTTGTGCCAGCTTATCTAGAATTTTCATTTTAACGTCTCTTGTTACACTTAATCCTTTACCAGTTTTTGCATAAACATCATTGGCCTTATGAAGCCTTAACTCAACATCATATGAGAAAGTGGGTACCGGAAATGGTGTGGGCACATTGTGAATAGTCTTGCATAATCTTCCGAATAATCGAAGATGAGCTGTGGGAGGAGGCTGCTGAACTGACACTGGCTGTATCAAGGGAAGAGATGTCGGATGCTTGAGACGGCCTCCGTGATTCCTTATTCCAAAGAATGTGTAAGACAGCCCTTTCTGCAGGCAATTCAGTAATTTGCATTGAATTGCAAAGTGCGTTACCAAAATCTGGGTCTTCATATTGCAAGGAGAATTCCCCTTCAAGTTGAAGTTTTTCTCTAAGTTCATCTTGAAGCTGCTGGACAGATTCAGGGTTTTTAGTTAGCTGGACTTTCCGGACAAGTTTTGGGTTGATGTGTACTCGAAGTAACAAAGCCTATAAAAACAAATAAAAATATTAAAATTGTGATTGGTTTTAAACTTAGCTTATATATTATTCATTCATTACTGAAAGTGAAGTAAAATGAACAGCATAGTTATTTAAGACAATTATACAGATCAAGGAAACTCATTCAAGACAAAAATGACAGTATAACAAATTATACTTTCTATGAAACATAATGAAACCTCCATGCTTATTTTTATTTTTCTTTGAAGTATCGACTGTCTCGAAAAATCTGGCCGCCTCAATAAATTCTCCAGAACCCAAATGATAGAGACATGAACAAAGGTGTTTCTGTGGGTCCTTTTATTGAAATGGATTCAAATTGATCAATTACAGGAAAGTGATCTTTAAAATAAAGATTCCTCCTGTGATCTGTGGACAATACACCCTTTGCTTCAGTCGTCACAATTAATGGATTTGTATTGAATACTGCATCAGTGACTTCTTGAACAACACTGTCATCCACTTTAATATTGTGTTTAGTAAGTATTTGTCTTACTCTTTGGTGGGAATGATGTTTAGAAAAATGCAGAATATCATTCAATTCTTCAATTATTTTCTGTACTGCACTTTTAGAAACATGCAATATGGTTTGCATGCACAGAAAAAGAGATGCAAGTTTATGTTCAATAGTCTCGGCTTAAAGTCTTCCCCACCATTTTCACTGGAATCTACTTTTGAACTACTTGGTAAAGCCGCTACCTCAGACTGGTCAAGTACATGAGAATCAGTAACAAAAGTTTCTTTTTCAGCATTACTTCAAAAACTATTTCTTATTCCCTTTGTATTTTTGTGTTTCCTACTTCTGTGTGAGCTAAAAGTTTTAAAATTGTTACTTTTAAAATCACAGTGCGGAAAAGGGCAATGAAAGGTTTCCTGATTCTTTAAATGATGTCCAAGATGAGTGAAAAAAGTACGTTGAGTACAGATATTTCTCTAAACTCACATATTTCACAAAAAAGTTGCTGTCTCCTCTCGTTTTTCACTCCTACAATGTGATCTGGTTTGGTGAGATTTTAACGCACTAGGTGTTTTGAAGGTACTTTATTTTTTTTTATTTAACCTTTATTTAACCAGGTAAAAAATGTTTGAGAACCAGTTCTCATTTGCAAACACACACAGTCACTGAAGACACAGGGCCAGAGTGCTTCTTTTTTGTGCCTTAGTTGATGATGCCTCAAAAGACCTTCTTGACTTGAGCTGATGAAACCAGCGTCTTCACCTCATACAGTAACTGCAGTCAGAAGATAATTTATATTAGTATCAACACTGAGAGCCGAATTACAGCTTTGTACAATATCCATATATACACAACAACAGTGCACAACATCAACACAGTATACTGAATTATTTTCAATGTGAGTAAACTTAAACGTTTTGACTAATTCAAAATTACAGTTTTACCACAAACTAATATTGCTTTTATATTTCTAATGATGTACTGTAATGTATGTACAAAATTATTTAAGCTTTTTATTTCTCTCCCACTCCTTCCCTGCTCCATGTGGCACCAGCCAGGGGAACATTGTAAGTAAGACTATGTTCTTAATGTGTAGCTTTTACAATCAAGGTTAAATAAAATAAATACTTAAATATATCCGAACTTTCAACTGGTACCGTACAATGAACTGCATGCCTGCAAATCTTAATTAATCTTAAATCCACTAATTATGCATTTTGCCATAAAACCTTCCTTAATATGCAGTCAACATGATCTCAATAAGCATGCAGGATTTATTTGTTCATATATCATTGTTACCTTTTATATATTTAGCTTGGTTCATACTTATTCACTCACTTATTTAGTTATCTATCCCTCTACCCATCCTTCAGTGCTAGCTTGAGCTCAGGAAATACTGCCATAGTCAAAATACATGTGACGCACTCAGTAAACCTGTTGCCATCATTCGGAGAATATATCAATGAACTGGAAATGTACTGCGTGTAGCTAAATCCTCCCCATACTTAAAAACATATGTTTTGTTGTTGTTGTTTGTTTTGCTTCGTTTTGCTAATGCTGCTTGTATTAGCTAGAATGTAAGCTAGGTTGAACGCGGTCCTCGTTGACCGCAGTAGCACAGGGGCATCGGTTACATTCCATATACATTAAGTTAGTAAAATACAACTTTAAGTTAGATTTTACATTGATTAAACAACAAAAGTACTCCCAGTCAAAGTGAAAATAGTGGTAGTATTCGACGAACACAGGAGGACTGCAACTTGAAATGGTGGATGGAGAAAAAAGAACTCTGGTGTAGACCCAGTTGCTTCAGTGCCAGCGGTTGGCCCAACCTTCACTGGGATCTAGTCAAGTCTAATGAAAACTTTTGCATTTTGTCAAAATTAGTTATTTGTTCAGGTCATTTTTACACAGAAAACTTTTATTTTTATGTATTTAATTTTTCTTTGTCTGCTTATTACTGACTTTTGGCACAAAGTGTGAGAGGAAATAAATTATCATTAGATCCTACTTTCTGCATCCTAGGTATTCAGATCACTAAAACCTGCATTCTCTTTCATGAAGTTACTCCAGGTGTTGCTTTTTTGTGCTATGCAATTCTTCTACAGTGGATGTGGGACACCGTACCAACCATCTCTAATTGGATTAAATGCAGAACTATGGTGTAACATAGAAAGAATTGACAAATAAATGAATGATGGATAGAAAATGGACTGACACATTGCTACCACTCCTGAGCTGTAACATGCTGGTTGTGTATCCAATATATTGTGTGTATAATCATTTTCTAAAATTGTTTAAGGGGGGAAAATAAAGTGGGAAGTTGAATATGGATGGTATTGATGCTAAATGGCTATACTGTTCAAAATCTCTCCAATAAAGATATCTGACAGATTATTTCATTTTGAGGAAAATGCTGACTCTTAACCTGTAACTCTAATAAAATAATTTAAATAGTATCTAAATAAATGATTGAATACAAATAAATAAATGGATTGTGATGTGATGTTCAAGCAAATATAAGTTTCTTGTGCAATTAAACATCTCAAGTTCACTTTGAAAATCAAATTCAGGGGAACACAAGCAAGTTTTTGTTTTTACAGTGATACATTAAAAATACATTAGAACACAATTTTAACAGATTTTACAATGAATAATTAACAAAACTTTTAGTCTTTAAAGTGAAAACGCTGCCTGCATACGATTAAAAGGGCACCACCAGAACTGGAACTATGAAAACCCCTGCAACAAGCTCTAGTAGACCCTATTCTTTTGCACAGCATGTGGACAGTAGTTGGTCTGACTCCCACTGTGGTACCATAGGATCTAATTAAAACTTTTATGTTGTGCTAACATAGATTTATTGTTGAGACCAACTTTACACAGAAAACATATCAAAGATAGTTAGAAAAACTACAATTATGAGTTTCTGATGCAATTCAATATTTTAAGTTCTGTTTGATAAAAATCATTTTAAGCTGAACAAATTTAAGTTTTAATTTTTACAGTGCATGTTTAGATCACTATATTATATTTTTATCCAATCATAAAAGATGAGTCAAACCCTAATTAGTTTAATCTTCAAAATAAAAATTTCAAGTTTACTCAGTCAAATGCTTTTTATGCACAATAATTTCTAGAGAGATTGTTGTGGTTTCCAGACTGTGTGTAGTGGCAGAGTCTATTAGACTGATCAGAGTATTAGTGGAGGAAAGTCTACCCTCTATAAAGTCAGGATGTATGATAGGAGGAGTTGCTTCTCAAATTTTCTGGCGAGCACTCTGCAGATTATTGAGGTCTGCATTTATAATGATGGATGGTGACTGGATGGAAGTGTGGGGTCTGTTCCTGGTTTTAATACTACTGTAATATTAGCCACATTAATGTTTTGAGGTATTTTACTGTTTTCCTTAATCTCTGAAACCATGTGTGGAATGTGGGTGCCAGTGTGGTCCAAAGTTCTTTATAGAAGTCTGCTTGGTCCCATCTGCACCTAGGGCTTTACTACTGGGCATGCTCTGCAGAGCTTCATGGAGTTCCCCTACTGAGATGATGAATCCAGAACCATTTCCTGGTCCTGTTCTAGTTTTGGCAGGTTTAGATCACTAAGGTATTTTGCAATGTTTTCATCTGGTAGATCAATCTGTGATGAGTATGATGATGCTGCGAGCCTTCAGAATCTCTCTGAATATCCTCTGTGTAGACAGTCAGAAGAGCTTTGATCTCCTCGCCGGTCCATTTATTGCATGCGCTGTTGTTGTCATCCATAACTGTAACTGTGGCTTTTTAAATATGGCTAGGTGCGGAGCTACCAGTCACCAATTACCTACGTCATGACGGTTCCTATGGAACTTCGAAAAGACCCTGCCTCAGAGTGGGAGCTAAAATGGTTCTAGGAACTGAGGGCCATTACCACTAGTTCCTATAAGTCCAAATGTGCAAAAAACCCAGGCTCATTCCTGAAGAGCTTACAGCAGGGCTACTCAATTCGGTCCTACGAGGGCCGCAATCCAGCAGGTTTTCCATGTATCCCTGCACCAACACACCTGAGTCAAATTAATGAGTCATAAGGCGCATTCCGACAGAGAAGTTCTGAGAACGCAGTTCTAATAACTGTCCTAGTTCTAAGAACGGCTCTTCTACAGGGGAACTGTTTCATGTTGCATTCGTACATGAGTTGGGGGCGGTAGCGGGACCAATGTGACGCATACGTCTGCGACAGTGACGTGTGACTTTAGCGCCACATAACAACAAAACACACCCGCTAAAAACAAAACAACATGGCAAGCTAATATGGAGAACGAAGAGATCGTAGTGTTCATGCTCTGCTTGATGGACGATACAACCAGGTGTCTCACGTCGAGGCTGGAAGGCTCCTGAAAGTCAGAAGATGAAGAATCCAGCGGCAGGAGATCTGCCACAGACAAAGCAGATGACATGTAAGTTTAACTTATTAAACATGCGCCAATTGTATACGTGTCTTATGAGTAAACATTTCAGACGGTTTTCTACTGTCTGTGTTGAGCAGATTACAATAAGTAAATATTTCAGACGGCGGGTTTATTGTAACTTGTGTTCTGTTTCAGACTTTGCTGCAGCTCATTGAACCTCCTCACCGTCCGGCTGGTCCGGAGCAAAGCTGATAACTAGTGGGAGAACAGCCTGGATACTTTACCTCCTGCCTTCCAGCTAATCACAACACACCTCTTCATAATAAGCATCATGTTCTGGAAGTTCCACAGACAGAACATACATGTATACATGATGTACACATTTAAAGAGAAAATGTTCCATAGAAAAGGCATCATTTCATTTTTTTTTTTTTTTCTTTTTTTACATGTTTAAAATAAAGATCTCATCATCTGCTATTAAGCTTTGTGTGTTTTATGGAATCATCAGTAGAAAGGTGGAGGAGTAATCCGTCACTGAAGGGTTGGTTGTGACTGACTTATGGTTTAGAATTATGAGGACACAGTCACACAGATTTAGCGTATATGAAGGTAAAAATATAAAAAGGGTGGTGAAATGTTTACAGGTGTGTAATTTGTGTCAGATCTTGGTTAAACATGATAAACTTCGTTCTGTGATATGGAGCATATTATAAAGTTGATAAACTAATGTAATTTACACCCAGGATAAGACTTAAAATGTAGCGGCCAAAGATGGATTATTTAATATTTCATAGCTGTGATAAGTTAATAACTACTCAATATTTTTATTAGCTAATATTTTATAGATGTGGCCAAAGCACATCTAACAGATACAAACTGAAAACTTCAGACTCTTTACAAAGTCATTTATTTTTTTATAGTGAATACAGCAGAGCAAAAATAACTATTTACATGTGTGTATATGCTCTGCGTATCACACTGGCTTTTCCTGCCGCACGAAGGAGTCATTTGCTGCGGCGTTGCCCGAGTAAACATGTCGGTGGTACAAGCTGTCCAATTTACTGTTTGTTCGGTTCGTCCCGCTCCGGTTGTCGTGGTTCTTAATTTATTTGTAGTCTTGTGTGAGTTTTCTACGTGCGCTGCTTCGCGTTATCCCGCGTTCTCTGACTGAGAGCTGATCGTCAGGAATATTTTTATATTTCGCTGCGAACCTTCAAAACCTCTCTGAAAATCCTCTGTGGCGTAGACGGTCAGAAGAGCTTCGACCTCCTCGTCGGTCCATTTATCGCTTCCTCTGTTGTTGTTTTTGTCCGTATGTGCAACCGTGTTTTTTAAATGTGGCGGGGACACAAAATGCGGAAATCTGGCAAGGGGCGTAGCTACCAGTCACCAAACACCTACGTCATGAGGGTTCCTATAGAACCCCGCTCAGACCCTGCCTCGGAGCAGGAGCTAAAATGGTTCTAGGAACTGGGGGCTTTGGTATCTAGTTCCTATATGTCGGTGTGTTGGTGCAGGGATACATGGAAAACCTGCTGGATTGAGTAGCCCTGGCTTACAGGAACTTCCAGAAGTTCCAACAGTGGGAAAGCAGTTCATGGCTTACTCTTGTGTGTGAGGAAGACTCATCACTGTCTTTGGGCTATGATAGAGCTCTAAATTCCAGCTAAAAATCTTCAGATTATTTCTGATCAAATGGACACATAGTTTGAGTTGAAACTATTTTCTCAAGAATTTTAGACATAAAAGATATAGGTCTATAATTAGCTAACACTCCTGGATCGAGAGTAGTTTTTTAAGTAAAGGTTTGATTACAGAAGGTATGTATCCTCTCAACAGAGAAATGTTGATAAGATCCAGTAAGGATTTGTTAACTAAGGGAAAAACATCCTTAGGCCCTGTGATGGACCTGTCCAGGTGTACCTGCCTCTCGCTGTATAATTCCTGGAATAGACTCCAACTTCTTGCCACCCTGAATTGGACTACGTGTTATAGAAAATGACTGAATGAATGAAAACTTCTTTAAACAGTCTGGGTGGGATTGGGGAAGGTTTAGATGAAGATGTTATTCTGGTTAAGTCAGAGAGCTGGACAGGACAGAAACCATCCACAGATGAATCTGGCTCTACCGTACAAGCAAACTGGACAACTGTATCTGGACTGCTAGTTCATTTCTTAACTTTATTTTTGGTTACTTTGCATGCATCTATCAATATTTTGCACCCATGCTTTAGATAAATCACAGATTTTAGGATTGAGTTAAGCAGCCCTTCCCTCTGCTTCATTTATTTCTCTAACACTCCTTGTATTTCTTGCTCCACTTATCCACAGTGTTGCCTGCAGCTGCTCATCTGAGAGCAGAGCAGAGAAAATGAGAGAATCAACTCAAAAGTGGAGGAGCCTGGTGTGCAAGAACAATCACTGTGCCAGCAGGCACGATAAGCCTTTGAATTGGAGGTTCATTTGTGGAAGTTCTTTACCATGTTGCTTTTTCTGTTTCTCTCTTAGAACATCAGTGTGTTATTTGCAGACGGTCAGCCTATGATTTCACCAGCTGAGGGTTTCAGCGTCAGGTCAAGAGACATTTTCGTTCACACACACACACACACACACACACACACACACACACACACACACACACACACACACACACACACACACACACACACACACTGTGGTACTGAGCTAAACACCAGACCAGCAGGCATCCACTCTAGTGGCTGACTGGAATTACAAATGTGCTCTGGTTTGACAGTCATCCATGAGCTTGCACTGCCCTCTGTAGGTCCAGCTATGAAGTGGAGAACCCTTGACAGAAAAGCCACTATCATTCTTCATCCATCCATCCATCCATCCATCCATCCAGCCAGCCAGCCATCATTGTCTATATCTACTAACTCTTTTTATCAATAATTTGTTGTTATCACATCTATACTGTTATCATCAGTTGTAAAAGAAAAAGATTCAATATCAAGATTTAAAGACTTGTTAATCATATATATATATATATATGATTTTTTATAATTAAAATGAAACTTAATCAGATTAATCACAGCTTACAAATTGCTGATTCATTAATAATCATCTTTATGACAGCCTGAAATCTGCCCATTTTTACTCTATTGTATCAACAGAAAAAAACAAACCAATGCTTACATGAGTTTTTCTTCACATTTTTACAGTAGATGATCACTTTGTTTGAAATAATCAGCTGAATATTTAATAAAATCAAGATCTTAAAGAAATATATCTCATGTATCTCATATATCTTTTCCTGATCAGTGCTCAGTGCTAGTCACTAGGAAACCTCATTAATAATTTATAGGAAAAAAGGCAAACAATATCTATTTAAAACAGGCTGCCGTTGTCAACATGTGTCATTCTTCAGATTCAGTAACGGCGACGTGGATCTGGTTGACATGAGACTCATAAACATTGCTAACAACAACACTTTGAGGTAAATATGTGGCGTGTGAACTATGAACCGCTAGTTTCCTCCTTCTCAGCTGAATCATAAACACATGCAGCAAGAAAGAAAAGCCGATAAGCTGATCACTGACAGCTGTGCAGGAGCACTCCCTGTGAAGCGTTGAGGCGAGGAGTGACAACGGGAATGAGCTGGAGCATCTTGCACATCTGATTTGTTTTTGAGCAACGAGCCTCAAAACTCTCTGTTTCTCTTTTTGCCAAAACTTTCCCAAAGACAGGCAACAGTTGAAAGCATACCATCCATGCTCTAAACCTCCAGCTCCCTGGTTATTTCCAAAGCACACACAAGACCAAGGACATTTCCCTGTTGAAATATGTGCCTTGCTAGCTACATCAGACTCACTTGCTGCTATCTCAGCCTAAGCTTGAACTTGGAGCTTGTAGTGGTTAAGCACAGCATGGAAGATACCAAAGTGGATAGTCCACCTTGTTGGACACAGAGGTCTTATGTATGACATGGACCCTCACCCTCTGGAGACCTTGCAGTTTCAGTGACTGCCCAAACAACACTCCCAACTTACTGACCCAGTTCAGAGAATTGCAAACAAATGTTATGTTTGTAAGAAATGTTATAAATATTCCAAACAAAGCCCCATCATATCCTTGCCCACGCAACCCAGCAATAAGAAAGTTTAGGTGCTGCACAGCATCCTTGACAATTTTTGCAAGGTTTTTTCCTGTTGTTGAAGAAACTTCATAAAGACTAATAAACTTTTCATGAAGGACTAAATCCTTGTTGGCCTCTTTCCCAGACACATCTGGCATCCCATCCATCATCACAGAGAACTGCAGAAGTGGAAGTGTGGAAGTGATCTTACAATTTCAGATAAATCCCCAACAATCACGCGGGTGAACAAAGCCAGGATTTCATTCTGAACCACTGCTGAAGTATAGAAGTCTTTTCTACCAGCTGTCAGCCACTTGGTTAGAGAGGGGTCCTCTTTGAGTTGGTTCAAAAAGCAATAGTTAATTAATAGTTTCAGATAAATTATTTCTTAATATGTGTCATTCAAATCATGCATTTATGTAATTATGACCTTATTATACTTTCTATATATTTCATCATGCAATTTATGTTTAATATCAATTTAATCAAGTTAATGTTTTTAAACCAACTATGCTCAATAAGCATGAATGAAAATAAACCCTGTTAAAATCTCAACCGTGTTACACTTGATGGGGGACACAGTTGACATTTCCTCCATTTTTCCATCTTTGTTCTTGCTACAGATGTTGAAGATGTCACCACATGACCATGATCAACTTATATTTCTTTGTATTTTCTTCACATTTTTGTCATTAAAACATCTAAGTAAGTACACAAGAAAATGTTGACAATGCAGTTGACGACCATGTTTAGACAATCATTCTGATGAAAGATTGACAAGGTGGAGTTGAAATTCACCACTTTATCTCTAGAGTTTCCACCAAAAAAGATGTGTCCACCAGCAGTGTGAATAATGTGACTTTGGAGTAAACCATTGCTGATTTGTAGGGGTTTTATCATTGGGTTGACAATGATTTCTCGGGCACACATAAAGTGATCAGCTTCATGTATATTAATGTTTTAAATAGATTTGAAAACAGCTTTATCATGTTTTAATAATTATTTTTTAACCATTAATTCTGTTGTTAAGTTAGAAGAGCAAACAGCATTTAAGAATTCAGACAGCACAAAAACTGCAAATTCTAATTTATAATTTGCATTTTTTTTGCTAAATAAATTATGGAACCTGTTACCTGCAGCTGATAGTGGCTACCTTCTCTGGGGCTGGTTCCTTACCAAAGTTCCCAAGGTTCCCAAACCCAGAGATTGCACAGGAAATCATAGTAGGTTAAGATTCGATCTGAACAAGATAGCTACATGAAGCCCTAAACACATGTCCTGTAAAACACCCCTATGGACCCAGTGGCTTCCCAGTAGGTCCTGAAGGATTTTGGACAATACTGGCACCTAATTTTTTTTTTAAATGGCAACACAAATAAAGGAAAATGGGTACTTAGCCCCAAACATGAACTCTGCTAACACTGTTGTACTTCTAAAACCTGGCAAAGACTCCACATTACTGTCTAGCCATCACCCCATATCACTGATAAATGCTGACCTCAAAATAAACTGCAAGCTTTCGCCAGAAGGTTAGAGAAAGTAACTCCTCTCATTATACACACAGACCAAACAGGCTCCATTAAAGACAGACATTCTTCCACTAACATGCGTAGACTAACCAGTCTGAAGGATTATTCTACCATTTATAACTTGAAAACAACAATAGTATCTCTTGATGCAGAAAAAGCTTATGATTGCGTTAATTGGAAATTTTTACTAGCTACTTCAAACAAATTTGGCTTTGGTTTATCAATTAATTTAATTAGAATCATATACAGCTCTTATACAGCTCTCCTAATGTACGTGTCAGGACGGATGATCAAACCTCTACAAACTAATCTGCAAAGAGGCACCAGTCAAGGTTTTTCAGACTAAGTACCACTATGTACCAAACCATATTTCCAAATACAACTTCAGATACCAACAATACCACAGTGAATTATATATTGCAATCATTAACAAGAAATCCAAAACAAAAATGCCAGTCTGGCCCACAAACTCAAAATATTAACAGATAAAATTCACAATTCTACGGTTTTTTTAAAACACAATGGCAAAATTAAAGCTGCAAGCAGCGATGAAGGCCTTCGCACTTCTGGCGCCCCTCCGGCTTATTGCACCGCCCCATCAGTCAGCAATCTCCCTCACCCAGCCGGTCACTCTCACTCGCAGGGTATGCTTACTCATCCCTAGGTTTTCTGCCTTGGTTCATCAATGGGCCCAATAATGACATCAGAAGTGTTCATGACCATGTTCTGACCAATTGTGTGAAATAAATCCAAACAAAAGCATGGTTTTAAGATCCGAAAAAATCAACATGGCCAGTAGGTGGCGCTATAGTGTTTTTTCATGTACTAACATGTTCATGTTGGGACTTTAATGACAACTGCCAAATATCACGTCCTTTGGTCAACCGAGTCCAGAGTTATAGCCACTTCCTGTTTGATGGTGAGGGACTGAAACCTCACAGGCAGCCATTTTAATCATGATGTTATAAGAAGTTTGCTATATTGTGAATCATGAGTTTATCAAGGATGATTTTGATGAGTTTGAGTAGGTTTTTAAGGTTTTCAATGGTAAAAAATGCGGTACTTCCTGTTTCCAGGGGGCGGGGCTATGGCGTTAACAGCATCTGGACATGTAGAGGTGGTCAGCATGGAAATGGCATGATAAGTGGCCGTTTTGGTTCATATATGTTGTTTTATATGTAAGTTAAATCAGTGTCTCTCATGGTGAGAAATCAAAGTTTGAGGCCACGCCCAGCCATGCCCTTTCTCCTTTGGGGAAGTTTTTGATAACTTTTGATCAGACGTATGGCTCAGACCCTAATAAGGAAAAAACGGAGCAATTAGAACAGGCCTTCGCATCACCTTCAGTGCTCGGGCCTAATTAGATTAGATTAGATTAGATTAAACTTTATTGATCCCACGGACAGGGAAATTCACTTATTACAGCAGCAAAGCAGAAAAAAAAGAAAGAATAAATAGATAAACTTAAGAATTAAATATAACACAATAAACATAAAAACAATAACAGTATAAGGTGACGGTATGAATGACTGTGTAAACAGTGTAAACAGACTATAACATGACAGCCTGATTCAGGTGTTACAGATTGTTGTAGAGTCTGACAGCAGTTGGGATGAAGGACCTGCGGAGCCTCTCTTTCTTACACCGTGGGTGTAGCAGTCTGCTGCTGAAGGAGCTGCTCAGGGACCCCACAGTGTAATGTTGGGGGTGAGAAGTGTTGCTCATGATGGATGTCAGTTTGGCTAACATCCTTCTCTCCCCCACTTCCTCTACGGAGTCCAGAGGGACAATCCAGGACAGAGCTCGCTCTCCTGATCAGTTTATTGATCCTGCACCTGTCCCTGTCTGTGCTGCTCCCTCTCCAGCAGACCACAGCATAGAATATGGCTGAGGCCACCACAGAGTCATAAAAAGTCCTAAGGAGAGTCCCACTCACTCCGAAGGACCTCAGTCTCCTCAGCAGGTGGAGGCGACTCTGGCCCTTCTTATAGGGGGCGTGGGTGTTTGTAGACCAGTCCAGTTTGTTGTTTAGGTGAACACCCAGGAATTTATAGTTCTCCACCACCTCTATGTCCGATCCCTGGATGTTCACCTGTGTGAGAGAGGATGCTTTCCTCTGGAAGTCCACAATCATCTCCTTTGTCTTGCTGGTATTTAGCTGGAGCTGGTTACGCTCACTCCAGCTGACAAAGTCGCTGATGACTGTCCTGTACTCCAGATCATCCCCCTCAGAAACACAGCCAACAACGACTGTGTCATCGGAGAACTTCTGGATGCGGCAGTGTGTGTTATTGTAAGTGAAGTCCGAAGTGTAGAGAGTGAAGAGGAAAGGAGAGAGCACCGTACCCTGAGGGGCACCTGTGCTGCAGAGCACCACGTCAGACTCACAGTGCTGCAGCCTCACATACTGTGGTCTGTTGGTGAGATGGTCCTTAATCCATGCAGTCAGGTGTTGGTCTACTCCCATACTTTCCATCTTCACTCTTAGCAGTGAAGGCTGGATAGTATTAAAAGCGCTGGAGAACTCGAAAAACATGACTCTCACAGCACTATACTATATATGGCACAATAAACTACAATATGCACTACACTACACTATACAACATTGTACACTACACTTTACACTAGTCTGTTCACTATACTATACACTAGACTACACATTACACTATACACTAGATTATACAGTACAGTGTACACTACCCTATACAATAGCCTACTCTGTACAGTGCTTTGTACACTACACTATACACTGCACTATACATTACACTACACTTAAACTACATTATACAGTACACTACACTATACCTTACACTATACAATGGACTTTACTATACGCTACACTACACACTATACTAGACTGTACAATCCACTTTGCAAAATACTACACTATACAATGGATTATACACTACACTGTACACTGCACTGTAAAGTACACTTCACTTCACATTACACAGCAGTATACACTACACTATGCATGACACTACACAGTATACTGTACACTACACTATACACTACACAATACAGTGTAGACTACCCTATAAACAATACTACACTACACAGTACTTTATACACAATATACACTGCATTGTACTACGTACACTATAAACTACACTATACAATACACTACAAACTAAACTATACACTACACTATACTATATACGAACTACACTGTACACTACAATATACAGATACCAGACCAGTCCAGACTTTACATATCCAAAGAGAGATGATGGGAGAAGCTGCAACCACCAACACTTGTACGACTTGTTAAAATTATTAAACAAAAGTCTTCTTTTAAAATATTTTATAATAAATAAAAATGACACTTTTTCCCTTTTTATTAATTGGAAGTCATTGCATTGCAGCTGTTAATGTGTGTTTAGCTATGTTAAGAGTAGTACTGTCAATTTTAAAAAATTGCTAGAGCTGGCCCTGCATTTAATGAAAGAAGCTATAAACAGGCTCTGAGATACAAATCAGGGGAGTTCTCCTCCCTCAAAGAGTAGATGGTTAGTGGTGGCCAGGGTTTATAATTCAGACACACACACACACACAGCTCAATGCCACAAAACAACTAGTTCATCTGTATAAAAAGTAGTTTGCCTTTATTAGAAGCTGTGAAACCAAAACATTATCAACATCAATGTTCATTTTTTTTTCCTTAAGACCACATTACCATCATGATCGCTTCGCACTTTTTCCACAACATGCAAAAAGATTGAAGAGTTCAGCGTTCCTCTTTTCACTGACGACAGCGTCTCCACTTGGTCTGCGTGGAAATCACAGCGTGGCGTACATCGACATGGCCAGAACAGATTAAAAACAGAACACGGATAAAAGCAGAAAATCAGAACGAGGAACCTCACAGGTGTTTTCTAGTTTCGCTTAGATCTGATCAGATTCTGAAACAATCCCATGTGCTTCTCGGTTCGCGCCTAGCTCGACCCAGTCCAGGTATGGGGACGACTCTCCCCCCTCCCAGGATCTAATCAAACAGCAGCTCAAACACGCGTCCCAGTCCCGACTTGTCGCTTATGGCTTTGACTGGTCTGCAGATGGGACAGATTCAGATGAGTTTTCAGCCTAACTCCCTGCTGGAAGCAAATTAAAGGTGAAGTTACATTCTCCAGCCTCTTGAGCCGCAGCCTCAGTCCTGTGGAAACAAGAAAACATCCACGGGGGAGGACTATCGTGGCCAAACCAAGTGTCCAAACAAATGTGAAAGCGGGGTGGGGGGGGGTGGGTGGAATCTCCAACAACCACCCAGAACAGACGGGATAACTCTGGATCAACTCTGTTTCTTTAAAATCAAGATACATTTTATTTCTTTTTCTTAAAAAACAAACATTACAAAAAAATCTGAATAGAGAATTAGAACAATGATCCAACAGGAGAAAAACATTCATTTTTTAAACTCTCAAAACAAGAAAAACAAAACAAAAAGAAAAAAAAACATCTCCTCTTGCGTTGAAAGGAGGAAGACTTGCCTGGAACAACGGGTTGATGTGGAGATGCTGCAGCCGTGCAGGAAGCTGGCGCTTCGCCATGGAAACAAGAGAAAACCATTTCACCGAGGCAGCCGATTAACGAAATTTCTAGAGGTGTGATGTGGCGTTAAAGTTGTCTACGAAGTGGCGGCTGCAGGCGGAAACCTTTCATAATAACGAAGTGGGGGGGGGGGGGGCATGCTGACGTCCGTGGGTCACGGACAAGTGGCGGCGGCGAGTTAAGATGGTGGTGAGAAGCTGGCGTGGGACGGATGCTGAGAAGCTGAAAACGGGACGAATGAGAGGTAAAGAAGCTTCAAGCCGTTGAGCCAGGCAGTCGGAGGGAAAGAAAACACATGAAACTCTAAATGCAGAGAAAATAAAACACTGAGCAGAGACAGAGATGTAGGGATGGACCATCTTCTAGTCTTCTCCAGAAGGAGCCTCCTCTTCCGAGCCGTCCTCCTCTTCTTCATCTTCCTCCTCCTCCTCTCCTCCTGTGGCCTCCTTCGTTGTCTTGGTGGCAGGGGAGGTCTCCTTCTTCTCTGCCTCGTCCTCTTCCTCCTCCAGGGGGCTCTCAGGTTCCTCCTCTTCCTCCTCTTTGGGCGAGCTCTTCTCCAGGGTCTTGGTGCTGGGACGGCCCTTCCCCTTTCCTTTCATAGGACTCGGGGTCACTGCGAGGGGGGAGACACAACAGAGGTCAGGGCCACGCCCACAAACAACAACAAAACAACAAAGTCGTGAGTAAACAAATAAACATGGTCGAGCTGCGAACTAGAAAACAGTCATTACTGGAATCCAGCCCTTACTCATCTGCTTCATCTTCTACTAACAAATGATTAACAAAAAAATATAAATGTAAAAATGATCCAAAATAAATAATTTGATTAATGAATGAAAATCTCGGCTGGGGGGAGGTTCCTTGAGGGCGGTGGCCTTTCTGTGTGGAGTTTGCATGTTCTCCCCGTGTATGTGTGGGTTCTCTCCGGGTTCTCCGGCTTCCTCCCACCAGCCAAACACATGATGTTAGGTTAACTGATGACTCTAAATTCTCTTTAGGAGTGTGTGCGAGTGTGAATGGTTGTTTGTCCTCCATGTGTTGGCCCTGAAATGGACTGGTGACCTGTCCAGGGTGTACCTGCCTCTCACCTGACAATGCTGCTTACCTGCGACCCGTAATGGACCAAGCGGTACAGAAAATAAATGAATGAATTAATGAAAAATATGAATAAATCTACAAAAATGTACATAAACCAGTGTAGAAAAAGATAACAATTTAAAAAGATTCTTTTTACAAGACACAGAAATGAGGATGTCTTTAATTATTGCTGGTTAATATTTTTGTTAATATTTGGTGTGTGTGTTATTTATAATTAAAATATGAAAATAGGGTTCTTTTAATTATAATCATCATTCTGATGGGAAGCAAAATAATTAAATGTTATTGGTTTATTAAGAGGTTTTTACTTCCACTCCTTGTCCGGATGTAAATAGGATATTTTATGATTTTCAATGTTTTTATTGTCCGTTCATGTGTTTGTTTCCTTTTTACATAAAATAAATTAAACTAAAAAAACTAAAAAGCCAGTAAAGCTCAGTAACAGACCCCCCATCTGTTTTTCTCGCCCCCCCTTCTAAAGTCTATATTGACGATACTGCCGCGTGGCCCCAGGTTCATGTTGGGCAGAAAGATGATCCAACTTCACAAAGAACCAAAGCATGACATGATGCCCCAACCTGTCTGCTTTCCTGCTCTCTGATTGGACCCCTCACCTGTGGCCTTTAGTCGGGGTTTAGGACTCTTCTTCTCTTTCTTGTCCGTCCGTCCCCGTCGAATCACTTTCTTGCTTCTCTTCTTGGAGCGTCCGTAGTCGCTGTCGTCGTCGTCTTCCACCGTGAAGTCCTCATCGCTGCCGGACTCGTCAGCTGCAGACGCAAACACTGGTTAAGAGAAACTCTTGATCGTCATGGAAACAGGTCAGCATGCATTGCTGTACATACGGTCCAGATAGGTCTCCTCCTGGTCTTCATGCTCCTCGTCCTCGCTGCCTCCGTCTCCCAGCAGCATCTCCCTCTGTTTGGACACAGCCTTGGAGGCCGCCTGGCGCACCGTGCGCTTCCGACTCACCTCCCTGTCATCGTCGCTGTCATCTACACACGAACACACACGTCACACAACAGCTTCACGGAAAACATACAAACATGTTCAATTCTTCTCAGCCTCAGAGAAACTTTTCCAGTCAGCTTTAATGTAAACACACACGATCATCCACAGATGGGAGCGGTCAGCTACAAAAACATCTCCACCTGGATGTAACTAAGCTAACAGGTCGGAGCCTCTGATTGGATGATTCCTGCAGGGTGATCATCTTTCACCTGCAACTAGTTATTTAACCCAACAACCACGAGGAAAGACACATCCGTGGTCGTGGTGAAGATGTTAGTCTGTTCCAGAAGGGTCAGATCATCAAGCAGAGGAAACATCTCAGGAGAAGCAGAAACTACTGAAACTGAGTTCAGAACTGTCCAACCATCATTCCATTACTGGAAGGATGGAGGGAACCATCGTCTTCCAGGAAGAAACGTCATCAGAAAAACATCCTGAATGATGGTGATCGGTGGTTTAACGTTTGGTGGAGCCAGATGGAAGAAAAACAGCAGTAGAACTCAGGACCATATTTAATAGTGAAAGTTAGAACGTTTCCACATGAACAATGTGAAGGAACTCAAGGGACTGAACAGCTGTGGAGCCAGAAGAAAACTAACCGGAGAAAAAGGCTTTGGGTTGCTAGGGAGCAGAAAGACTCCCACATGGTTGCACCAGTTGGGTAAATAACATCGTCCATGCAGGGATCATCCAATGAGAGGCACTGACCTGTTTGCTCAGGTAAATCCAGGGAAGACGTTTCCAGAATGACCACTATGTAGTCGTTAACGGATCAGTTTTATTTGTGCTGTGGCTCCGATGGGAGTCATATCTAGAACCAAGCTCATCCCGGCTCCTCTACCTGTTCTTCCCAGAGCTGGAAACAATCCCAAGCTGCTTTGAACAACCGGGATTACGTGATCCTCCATCCCAGGATAGCTTTTATCCGGATTAAAGTTTTTTGAACCAGCCCACAGTGATGACTTCTTAATCTGTAAATAGTTTTTTTTTATTCGTTTCTATTCGTAATCTAACTTAAAAAATTCGTTCTAAACATGTTTGTTGTTTTGACTCTAAATTTTTGGTTCTGCTTGGATTTTAGTTTTTTGTGATTTTCAGCTCAGGGGGAATTTATCGGTAAAACCAGCGTGAAATAGATGGTCAGTTCCACCCCAGAGGGCTCCCAGACCAGACCACCACCCGGGTCTGGATCAGGGGGACGTACAGAGACAACTGGCTGAACGATGCTCACGCAAACAGATTCCCGTCCTAACCGAATCCTGAGACCACCAGACTGGACTTGTCCCCTGATCTGAAGTCCTACATACCTGCAGCCCGTTTCCTCTTTGGGCCTCTCTTGGTGGGTTTTTCCACCTTCGCTTTCTTTCCCTTTTTCCCCCGTTCTTCTTCATAGTCGCTGCCTCCATCCTCATCCTCTTCCTCGCCGAAGTCGTTGTCGTCTTCGTCACTGCCAAAGTCGTCTGCATATGAAGGGGACACATAGAGAACAGTGAGGACACAGAGGGGACACATAAAAGACAGTGAGGATACAGGGAGGACTTTGAGGACACAGAGAGGACACATGAAAGACAGGGACGACAAAGAGAGGACAAAGAAGACACAGAGAGCACACAGGGAGAACAGAGGACACAGGGAGGAGACATAAAAGACACAGAGGACACATAGTGGACACAGTGAGAACATAGTTGAAACTGAAGAGACAATGAGGAGACAATGAGGACACAGAGGACACATAAAAGACACAGGGATGACACAGTGGGGACACAGGGAAGACACAGGGACGACACAAGGAGGACATAGGGAGGACAGTGAGGACACAGAGAGGACACATAGGGGACACAGAGGACAGCATCTTCAACGCAGCCGGACATTCTGACCTGGACGAACTTACCTGCTGAGTCATTCTTGGGCTTGGACAACTTGTCATCAGAGTCCTCGCTGCAACAGAAGAAAATAGACTGAAAACTGTCCCAGCATTCAGGCCCGTCCCCACATCTGCACAGAAGCAGCTTCAGCTGGAGGACGTTCGGGACCAACCTTTCATCCTGCGAGTTCTTTGAGCGCTTGTGCTTTGGCTCTCGAGGGGCTGGACGCACCTTCTTTGGCTTGTTGTCACCATACTCCTCATCTACAGAAGGACAAGACATCAGAACATGAAGCTAAATGCTAACACAGCTAGGCAACAAATCTCCAGAACAGCCTGCAAACTGAGCTTTCATGAGGACCAGACTCCCTGTACTGGTTTAACTGGGAATCCCTTTCAGCAGCACATTTTTAAAGGACTTGCTTTTAACCAGATACAATGATGGTTGAACTAAATCTCTAAAACGGACCATGAGGCTGAGCTGCTTCAGGGAAAGTTCCCTCCTCTGGATTTCTGTTAAATCTTTTTCATCCACTTGGACATAAATTTGGAGGACAGATGCTCCTCTTTGGGGACATTAGCTGAAACATTTATGGTATCAATACAGCTGTTTTTGGTTCAGAAACATTGATTTATTATTGGTTTAATTCATTCTGCTCCTTTTTATTCAAGTGTTAGAAATTTATGTTGGATTGTTTTGTTTTTTTTCTTCTTAAAAATACTTAAAATTAAGAATATTTTTCCAGGACCTTCTCCAGGTGCAGCTCATACACGGGGTGAGTCTGATGGAGGCTGCTCTGGTTTCTCCTCCAGGTTTATCATCCAGTTTATTTTCAGCCTGAAGCTTCACCACAAACACAGTTTTTCTAGAGCTGCGTAGCCTCGAGTTTATGTTTTGGACAACTTATTCATTTCTGTCTGCATCTTTTCTTCATGATCACTTCAGGCCATCTGGCATAGACGGCAGCTGCAGAAGTCAAAATTAATTAAACTCTCATCAAGCTTTTCTTTATCAGTTCAGAACACAATGAAAACTCTAAAGGCTTATGAATGTTCTATGGTAAGGACAGATAGAGCATTTGGTCCATCTTCTGCGTCCTTTGGTCATAATTTGGTTGGTTTTCAAGGCCTCTGCAGATTCGTACCCTCACGGAACAACCGAAGTAGTACCACCAGAAATTCTGGGGGCAGTGTTGAGCAGGGTAGCTGATGTACAACTAACAAAAGGAACAAACAGGAAGCAGCAACATACCTAATGTCCATACAGACCACCTCCGTCTGTACGTCCACCACGGCCATTGCGCAGTTACAACAGCTGCTCACTAGAGGGAGATATGTCTGAAATGACCACTGGAAAGAACAACATCATCCAGCTCATGGATTGGCCAGGACTGAAAATGTCTCATTCACCACCAGCAAACAATGAAGCAAAAATAAATGTCTGCAGTCAGTCTGGCAGCCTGAGAGCCACCATGTTGATCGACATCACTTCCTGTCTCTGCTTCACTAGATGCTCCATTTGCCTTCACCTTAATACCACACCATTCAGTAAATTAGGATTCAGGGAGCTACAACTATCAGGATTTCCAGTTCTTCTTTTACCCCATTCAGGATTCTTTTTTCTCACTCAACGGCTACCTTTATACTCCATTTAGTGCCCATTAATTCAAGTAGCAAAACATATTAATCGCCGCTATCTTTTATTTGTGTTGAACCATAAAACAATCCAACATATATCAAACTTATTTCTGAGGCGAAACTTATTTGATTTTATTTTTTACATTTTCAAATTTTTGCATGTAATCTAGAGGATAAGTGTGTTTGCAATAGTTAGGAGAAGCTGGCTTCTTCCCCTCAACCTGGGCTGGGAACACATGGGGTGCTGCCATATGTTTGTAGTATTACATTTTATTGTGGCTTTAAAAAACTTACATATGGTGTAAGTCTTGTCCAGGTCTTGTCTGATCTCTAAAATGCTTCCAAGCGCTTGCCTTCGAACCCGATGAGTGAATCTCACGCTGTGTGGCTGAAAGGCTGGCTTCCGCCGCCTTCTGGTATCCATGTAGTTTACTATCGTATAAGATAGCTGTCAAAAAGACGTATGCATGATTCTAAGATTTGTAGTCGTATTTTTGTGTTAATAAAAGTTTTGTGCACAAATCAAGGCTGTCATATATGTGCGTCTGGTCAATTTTGTGGATTAGGAGTTGTTTTATGTGAGTATGAATCTTAAAGCTGTGAGTGCAAAATCTTGTGAATACAACTCCAATTTCTACGAAGACAAAGTCTCCTATTCTGTGTGGACACGAATTCACGTTTTTGGGTACGAGTAGAAAAGTATTCAGATGACGTCACAAGGGAGGAGTAATCGATCTGCCGATTGTACAAAACACAACAAGCTCCAATTTCAAAGATGGCTGAAGAAATTGCAGCGGGAGGAGCTACCGGCTCAAGTGAAGCATCACAGGTAAGATGTTCAAGCGGTCTTTATTTATATATTAAAGAAAAACATACTATTTTCAATAATATTCTTTGATTTAAAGACGTACTGCTATAGTTTGCCATGTCGGGTAGTGCTAGCATTAGAAGCTGGCTTGTGCTATTAGCATTGATGTAGCGTGGAAACTATAAAATGTTTATTCTTAGACAATGTCGATTGAAATGCGACTTTTATGGATTTATTAATTACGCTATTTAGTCGATCAGTCTGTCCTCGTCTTTCTAAGATACTACAGAAGCTGGTCAACAAGCAGCACATAATCCATCTAGAGACTCATAATATTCTCACCAGTTTCAATCCGGTTATCTGGTCATTGCCGCATTACTTAAGTTCTAAACGACATTATATGTGCCACTGATAGAAAAGAATACAACATAGCTGCAGTTGTTGATCTGGCAAAGGCTTTTAACTCTGGACCACAATGTCCTAGTGATCAGGCTTGGAGACACAGAGCTTGGTTCCAGAGTTACTGCTCTGTTAGGGCAGAGGGCCTTCTTTCAGCTCCTCTGTCTCAATCTCATGGTGTCCTGTAAGGGAACGTCTTAGGTCCCACATTATTTAACATTTATATCAATAACATTACAACTGCTGCTGGTGATGCTCACATATATGGAAATCCTGCTGCATCAGCTTCAAAACAACATTAAGGTTTAAAGCTGGTGCACTTTACTAACTGCACTAAAGGAATATTTGTTATGAAATGAGGCGCATTCCGACAGAGAAGTTCTAAGAACGCAGTTCTAATAACTGTTCTAGTTCTAGGAACTACCTTCTCCAGGGGAACTGTTTCATGTTGCATTCGTACATGAGTTGGGGGCGGTAGCGGGACCGATGTGACGCATACGTCTGCGACAGTGGCGTGTGACTTTAGCGCCACATAACAACAAAACAAAACCCGCTAAAAACAAAACAACATGGCAAGCTAATATGGAGAAGGAAGAGATCGTAGTGTTCATGCTCTGCTTGATGGACGATACAACCAGGCGTCTCACGTCGAGGCTGGAAGGCTCCTGAAAGTCAGAAGATGAAGAATCCAGCGGCAGGAGATCCGCCGCAGACAAAGGAGATGACGTGTAAGTTTAACTTATTAAACATGCGCCGATTGTATACGTGTCTTATGAGTAAACGTTTCAGACGGTTTTCTACTGTCTGTGTTGAGCAGATTACAATAA
The DNA here is from genome assembly GCF_017639745.1 of Melanotaenia boesemani. Lineage (NCBI taxonomy): Eukaryota > Metazoa > Chordata > Actinopteri > Atheriniformes > Melanotaeniidae > Melanotaenia > Melanotaenia boesemani. The sequence continues at coordinate 117,155 of NC_055684.1, read as the reverse complement.
GTAAATATTTCAGACGGCGGGTTTATTGTAACTCGTGTTCTGTTTCAGACTTTGCTGCAGCTCATTGAACCTCCTCACCGTCCGGCTGGTCCGGAGCAAAGCTGATAACTAGTGGGAAAAGGTTGTTCTCAATTTTACTGATGAGCAGTGGATAGAGAATTTCTGTTTGTCCAGGGAGACATTTCAATACATCTGTGGCCGCCTGAAGCTGCACTGGAGAGGATGGACACAACCACCTGCTGCAGATACTGAAGGAGATCGAGAACAGCCTGGATGCTTTACCTCCTGCCTTCCAGCTAATTACAACACACCTCTTCATAATAAGCATCATGTTCTGGAAGTTCAACAGACAGAACATACATGTATACATGATGTACACATTTAAAGAGAAAATGTTCCATAGAAAATGCATCATTTCATTTTTTTTTCTTTTTTTCTTTTTTTAAATGTGTAAAATAAAGATCTCATCATCTGCTATTAAGCTTTGTGTGTTTTGTGGAATCATCAGTAGAAGGTGGAGGAGAAATCCGTCAGTGAAGGGTTGGTTGTGACTGACTTATGGTTTAGAATTATGAGGACACAGTCACACAGATTTAGCGTATATGAAGGTAAAAATATAAAAAGGGTGGTGAAATGTTTACAGGTGTGTAATTTGTGTCAGATCTTGGTTAAACATGATAAACTTCGTTCTGTGACATGGAGCATATTATAAAGTTGATAAACTAATGTAATTTACACCCAGGATAAGACTTAAAACGTAGCGACCAAAGATGGATTATTTAATATTTCATAGCTGTGATAAGTTAATAACTACTCAATATTTTTATTAGCTAATATTTTATAGATGTGGCCAAAGCACATCTAACAGACACAAACTGAAAACTTCAGACTCTTTACAAAGTCATTTATTTTTTTTATAATGAATACAGCAGAGCAAAAATAACTATTTACATGTGTGTATATGCTCTGCGTATCACACTGGCTTTTCCTGCCGCACGCAGGAGTCATTTGCTGCGGCGTTGACAGAGTAGACATGTCGGTGGTACAAACTGTCCAATTTACTGTTTGTTCGGTTCGTCCCGCTCCGGTTGTCGTGGTTCTTAATTTATTTGTAGTCTTGTGTGAGTTTTCTACGTGCGCTGCTTCACGTTATCCCGCGTTCTCTGACTGAGAGCTGATCGTCAGGAATATTTTTATATTTCGCTGCAAACCTTCAAAACCTCTCTGAAAATCCTCTGTGGCATAGACGGTCAGAAGAGCTTCGACCTCCTCGTCGGTCCATTTATCGCTTGCTTGTTGTTGTTTTTGTCCGTATGTGCAACCGTGTTTTTTAAATGTGGCGGGGACACAAAATGCGGAAATCTGGCAAGGGGCGTAGCTACCAGTCACCAAACACCTACGTCATGAGGGTTCCTATAGAACCCCGCTCAGACCCTGCCTCGGAGCAGGAGCTAAAATGGTTCTAGGAACTGGGGGCTTTGGTATCTAGTTCCTATATGTCGGAATGCGCGAAAAGACGGCCTGGTTCAGTAGGGCCTGAACGATTTGTCGGCAGGCCGATTAAATCCGCCAATATTAACTCTTTATTAAAGTGGCCAATATCGGAAGTTGTTTTGCCAATTATACGCCGATTTAGTCTTACTTTCTCATAAAACAGTAAATGCTGTTAAGTGTCGAAGTCTGCAGAATGATGTCCTTGTAGCACTTGATGGAGCTGTGACTCCATTCAATCCCACCATCATCCCCCTGTTTTTTCAACAGCGGTAGCTAGTAGCTAGCCAGGTTACATTAACAGTGGTCTGAGTGGAGCTTCCCGACAGGTAAGTTTAGAATAATTTTGTAAAAATTAATGACTCAGCATGTCTCCGGTTTTAGTTTAACTCTGTTTGCTGTGTGTAATGACGAGTGACGCAAGCTTTGTTGTGTTGGGCAGCTTTTTATTTACACTGCATTGCTAAAGTTGTGCTAAATTAGCTTAAGGCGCACACCGTTGTAATGTTTTGGCTAACTGCTGTAAGCGGAACTCATATTTTGAAGTGTGAAGCACCGGAACAGGATGTGCATGTAAAATCTTAAAGCACTGCAACGTTGACTTGTAGCTGTAATAGCATGTGAAGAAGCAGCTGATGTCGGCAGTTCACACATACCGTGTGGTTAAGTTATTCCTAAAAAAAAAAAAAAAACGGCCAATCATAACACCCGTCTATGTTAGCAATAGCATCCCTGCTATCCCAAACTTGCGTAGCATTAGCTAAGTAGCCAGTAACTGCAGAAATAACGTAATTGTATAAAATATCTGAGCATCCAGAACGAGCGTCCATCACTCCGTCAGCTGCAGGTGGAGGCGTATTTTAGGAGGAGAGATGTGGATGCAGAGGGGAGGAGCTTTATTCACTGCAGCACCTAAAACTTTATTAACATTACAGTCTGTCTTCACCACCGTCATGATGTCATGTCTCCCTTAGTTTTACTTTGTCAGAAAATACTAACGTGAGCAGCTGTAACAGCGACTCCATGTGTTACAGTTAGTGGTTAGTGGTGACCATTATATATTATATCTCTGACAGCGGAATGATTTCACACAGCAGCTGATTGATCAGAGAGATCAGCTGATAACACAACAGTTACCTTCCACTGATTTATAAAGTAAAAATAAAAGAGTTTCAGTAGAGTAAAATCTCCAGTGAGGCTTAGTCTGCTCTGGCTGGCTGGGACTTCTCAAAACCGGTTTTAGCCTCATACTAATACTACTAGTCTAGATTGTCAAGAAGGTATTTTTCTTGCCTTTCGGTTGATAAGACGGTGATGCGGAGAGAAATAAAAATAATGATCTCCGCTGGGCGTTTCTCTGCTAGCTAACTGCAGAAACCCTTTGTTTTCATTTTATTCCTGCAGTCATGTATGATGAAAAATCCAGCATGGATTCATCTCTGCATCCCACCCTTTACAGAATATTTCCACATGATCTGATCCAGAACATTTTGAATCTAGAAATAGAAAACCATCACCAGTAACCTGAACAGGTAAATTTATCATTTTAATTTTCTTTATGTACCAAATATTAAAATGTGTTTTAATGAAAATCCACATAGTTTTTGGAAAAGTCAGGGACTGGCACAATGTGTCATGATTTTATTAGATAGTTTTTATGAGAATCAGCACCTCCAAATCCGAGACTATGGTCCTCAGCCGGAAAAGGGTGGAGGGCCTTCTCCGGGTCTGCAATGAGGTCCTGCCCCAAGTGGAGAAGTTCACGTATCTCAGGGTCTATGGCCACGAGCTGTGGGTAGTGACCGAAAGAAAAAGATCGCGAATACAAGCGGCTGAAATGAGTTTCCTCCGCAGGGTGGCCGGGCTCTCCCTTAGAGATAGGGTGAGAAGCTCGGTGATCCGGGAGGGGCTCAGAGTAGAGCCGCTGCTCCTCCACATCGAGAGGAGCCAGATGAGGTGGCTTGGGCATCTGGTTAGGATGCCTCCTGGACGCCTCCCTGGTGAGGTGTTCCGGGCACGTCCCACCGGAAAGAGGACCTGAGGAAGACCCAGGACATGCTGGACGGACTACATCTCTCGGCTGGCCTGGGAACGCCTCGGGATCCCCCCGGATGAGCTGGTGAATGTGGCCGGGAAGAGGGAAGTCTGGGTTTCCCTGCTTAGGCAGCTGCCCCCGCGACCCGACTCCGGATAAGCGGCAGAAAATGGATGGATGGATTGTCCATCAGTACCGATTTAACCTGGAGGGAAAGTCAACAATGAGCTTCTCGGCGCTGCAGAGAACAACTGCTGTTCCCAAATCGAGCTCCTCTAAATGTTCAGGCTGCAGCGTTTCCACCTGATACCTTATACATGTTCTTAGGAATTCCTCAGATCACGGACCAGGGTCGGATAAGGAAGACTTGGATCATTACCTACGGGAGCCTGTACAGGCAGTTTCCTCCATTTTAACCAAATAAACTGGGAGGATTAAAAACTTACAAAACTTTCCTTTTTAATAAATGCTTCTTTTAAAAAAAAACAGCAAAAAAAGAAACAAACAACGAGACTCATAACACTGGTAGATCCAGAGCTTCTGGTAGATCCAAAGCTTCTGGTAGATCCAGAGCTTCTGGTAGATCCAGAGCTTCTGGTAGATCCAGAGCTTCTGGTGGATCCAGAGCTTCTGGTGGATCCAGAGCTTCTGGTAGTCCAGAGCTTCTGGTAGATCCAGATCTTCTCCTTTCAGCTCCTTCACCAGCCAGCCAGACCGATGTAACTTAGGCAGCATTTAACTAAATGTAGGACCAGGTTAAGAGTCCCAGTCTTTTTCTGTCACACATTCAGAACTGCTTACTGGTTTCACACTGGAACTCACGTCAGTTTTATTTTATTGTTATTGTAATAAATAAATCTACTTCTGCATATTTTTACTCCTTTTACTTGAACCAGATGTATTAAACGAATGAACCCTGGATTTATTGTCTTCTCCTTTTGTAAATTCCAGACAGATGAACAGATAAAAGATCTGATTTCAATAATGAAGTTATAAATGATGAGTATGATGGTGAAGCTGACAGTGGCAGGTTTTAATCCATCAGTCTGTAAAATGTCTGCATGAACATTTATTGATCAGTAGTTGATAAATCCATGACAGGTGTAGGAACCTCCACCAGCAGCAGGTAAACACCGACGTCTGAGATTGCAACAGCTGGAAACATCGAAACCTGAACTTCATTCATTCTTCAGCAGATTGTAGGATCTAAATCTTCAGTGTTACGAAGAAAATTGTATCCAGATGCATTTAAACTCACCTGCATCGTCGGACTCGTTGAATTGTGAATAGTTCACCACTTTCCTGTTCCTGTGAAGAAACACAAACACACTCTGGGTCAGATTACAGGCCGTCACCTCATATCGGGCAGTGCAAACTGGAGAAGACGGGAGGCAACCGAACGATCCTATGACCTGTCTGGTGATTGGACAGGACACCTGTCCAATCAGGTGTCAGGAATGTTGGGATTGTACAATTTGGACTGTGAAGCCAAAAACAGCCTCCAGCTGGGAGGGGTCTGACTAAGTCACTGGACTGTCTTCTGCTGTTTCCAGGCCTAATTTCCCCAAGTGTATGGGCCTCAAGTGACAAGTGGAGTTCAGGTAGCATACATCCTGAGGCAGCGGTGTGGCAGGGTGGCTGCAGCTGAATATTGGTTTAGGTTGAACAAAGTAAGTCCACATCAATGTGAAAGTACATTGTGGTAAACAGCTGAAGTTCTTCTCACGCTGAAAATCAACATTTCAAAGCCTTCATGCTAAGTTATGTGGACATGGACATGAGTTGTTAAGGGAGGCAGACAACCAGCCATGCTGAGGTATGGAGGCACACAATGATGACAGACTGAGCTGCTTCAGTTTGCTATGTCTGAATAACTGAGGCGGTGGATTACAGGACAGAGCTGTGCAATATATAAAGATTTTCATTTAGATTTTGGCTCCAAACGATCACAAAGCCAGATATATTATTATTAACCCTTCTGTTATTTTTGTCAGGAATAGCAATATTATTCCCAGGTCAGTTGGATACCTATCCAGTAGTATCAGAAACCACTGTTCACATGAAAGATGCACTTTCATCATGGCAGCATCTCAAGCAATTGGAATTTCTCAAGGCTAGTTCTGGTAGAAATGCTTCACCAGAGTTGTGCGTTGATCCGTACTACCCGTGGAAGTGGGCCAGGGCTAGTTTAAAGCGGACCAAACAGTGCCATTATAAATCCATCCTTAAGACCGCTTCTACGAATTATATATGGAGAGTCAGGAAGTGATTAGGTTGCTGTTAATACATATTATGTATATAGTTTCCACTGTCTACTAGCATCACCGTCAATATAAGTTAACTATATGACTAGTAGGGTCTTCACTACACTTTATCTACGCCTTATAGTTATCTAGTTACACAACGTTTGAATTTTCCACCAATGTGCCACGTAAAACGAAGACTTTTTTTGGCTCAAACACATTGAATTCAGAACAATAAAGTATAAGGTCGTGCCAACCATCTATAGTTCCTGTGACATAGCCCCACTGCTAGCGTCCACAGTTTCAGTTACACTGTCATGGGTGTGTCCCAATCCATGCACTTCTATACTTCCAACACTACATTTAAGTGCTTAGTGCGCTGACACAGAAACCTCAGTAAAAACACTGAAAGTACCCGGATGCTGCCCTAAACTCGGCCAAAAATCTAGTGCAAAACGATGGACACTACACACACTAAACGGACGCCATCTTGCTGACGTAGTGGAAGGGGAGGGACTTTCAACCAGTTTTTCAGAGCTAGCAGCCACCGACTCAGCGGTACCGATGCAGGCGGATTTTCTACTGTTGTAAGTATGAAGATATTTGATCATTGATAATTCTAATATAAACTGCAGCATGCTTCTTACCTCTTCTATCCCTGGTGACAGTTATGGATCTGATCATTTGTTGGAGGCTGCAGTAGAGTTAGCAACGTAAATGTTAGCAGTTTTATAGCCAATTTCACAGATCTAGATGGGCTGTAAGTGTTAAAAATGATTAATGCTATATCTAACCTCCAGATTAAGCACTGCGGGGTCTCTGGCGTAAACAAAATGGTCCTTGATCTGAAAACTTATTAAGAAACACCGCTGGTTAGAGAACCGGCCTGTTTCCATGGTAACGCTGACGAAGCTGTAGCTGATTGCAGACGCTTATCTAAAGTGATGTACAAAGTACCCATAAAGTACATAATAATGTTTGCTTTTATATAAACTGCCATTCTGTGTTCACCGTAGGTCACTGTGGCATCAAACTACCGAGCCAGCAGTGGCACTGAGGCATTTACCACCTGCGGGCTAGGACGCTGCTGTGGAGAAGAGGAGGCGGGAAGAGAGAAATGTTTTAATAAAAAGTTTAAATAAAATGTTTTCTGTATCCCTGTTTTAGCGTCTTCATTACTGCATTTCATATTTTAAATGATGGTTTCTAGTAAAATCGGTTTCCTGTTGCAGACGTGAACGTATCAGTGTAAACACCAATAAAACACATGTTTAATGTAAAGTACTTTCATTCAGTTAAGATATCTTTGCTTATTTAAAAGCAAGTAAAGTAAAACCAAGAGTTGGAAATTCATTCTGTAAATTAAGGCAGCAGAAGAACCACCATCAAAAGCTGGAACATCACTACGGGTAAGTTCAAAACGTTAGTGCTCAGTTTGGATCAGAACTTACCCACGATAGTGTCACTAAAGAAGGTAGAGTTTAGTGCGAACTACACACTACCTTCCAGTGCACTCATTTAAGTTGTTTAAGACACACTCCATGACACTGCAAACATCCATAGTTACAGGTCCACCATGCCGGCGTTAGCGTCCTTAGTTACAGAGATGTAGCATCGGTGGTTAGTTATGTAGCCGTGCTGCTAGCATCCATAATTACAGTGATGGAGCCATGCTACTATTGTCAAGAGTTGCAGCCGCAGAGCAAGCGCCTGGGGTTATAGTATTGTAGCCGCACCACTAGTGTCAGGGGTTATAGTGATGTAGCCGAACCGCTAGCATCCGTAGTTACAGTGATGTAGCATCCGTAGTTACAGTGATGTAGCATCCGTAGTTACAGCCATAGTGCCATGCTGCTATCATCACACCGGTAGCAGCCTGGGGTTACAGCGATGCAGCCGCTGCTATTGTCAAAAGTTACAATGAGTTACAACCGCACCGCTAGCGTACGCAGCTGCAGTGATGTAGCCAAGCTACATGTCCATCATCGAGATGTTGTCTCCATCAGGGACTTTATCTCTCAATTATGTAATGCACACATTACATGTAAAGTACACATTACATACAACACACATCACACCTGTACGTGTAAACAGATCCATAAAAAAAACACTTAACAACTTCTTATGCACCAGAGAAAGAAAAACAAGATGCAGTAAAATAAAAAGAAAGAAAAAAAAGAAAGAAAAAAAAATTGATGTCGCAGGAGAAACACTAGATTTTTTTTTTAAAAATCTACTTTTGTTAGGATAACAGTTATTGTAATCGAGCTCATGGGATTTTTCATCAGGATTAAGGAAGACCGGAGACAGTTCGCGTGCTCTGTCCCGGTGGCGGAGGGGGTGTGGTGACTTTAGGTAGCTCTCCGCCTTCCTCCACATCAGCCAGCGTGAAAATGTACCCGCTCTCCCCACTTTTTCACCCCCACAACGACATTTTCCTCCACTGTTTGTGGAAACTCGTGTTTCTATTGTTGTAGATGAAGCAGAAACGCTGTAAACGTGATTTAATGGCGTCCACGGCTTAGTCTGCGCGGTAACATCCAACCACCTCCGGTGATTTTTTTCTTTTTGGTGTGGGTATTAGCAGCAGCGTGGATCCTCCCCAGGATGAATGGGTGGCCATGTTCGCGTTCCCAGTCTGAGAGGGAAACAGCGCTTTCTGGCCTGCACATTAAACCAGCTAGTTATATCACTCAGACTCATTTTCCGCGTGGCCTACATAGCAGCCAACAATGCACATCATGGATGCCTTTAAAAAACGCGAGACACAACACGGCGGGCTGCGAGTTATTTCCACAGACATGGCGATCAGTCCACACGCTGGTATCCATGTTAGAAGGGGGTGCACGCGCACAACAAGGGAAAACACGAACACATTCCCGTCATTTTTTCAAGAAATAAACACATTAGCGGTGGATAAAAGTCAACATGGTGGAGAACGTGCGCGTTTCTGCGCCGCGAGCCAGTATGGTGTGGTTATTTAACCCAAGGAGAGGACGGATTTAGCACACCTACCTCACTGGTCTTGACATTTTGTAGGAATACTGAAGAGGTTAGGGATGTGAGAAAAGGGGGGAAGAAAAAGCCCAGGAGGAGAAAATAAGATTCCCGCTCTGCGAACCACCAAGAGGAAGCGAGGCTGACGCACAACTCCGCGTCCAGGCGAGCGCGTGACCAAAAAACCCGTGCGGCAGCGACTTGTTCTCCAAACACAAATATTCTTATTTTTTACCCTCAGCTACTCAAAATGGTGAATAAAACAAACTGAAACTGCAGCTAGTGCACAACCAAACCCCGCGGCTTTGAGGGGTGGGCCCTAGCCGACAAGCCCCGCCCCTGAGGGCTCTGAGAGGAGCAGCGCTGCTCTCTGGAGCTCCCATTGGCTGATTTGAACAAGGAATCTACGTTTGACTGGACGTGAGAGCTGCTCCTTATAAGATTTCTTTTCGCGGGTCTCCGCCCCCCAACAGGCTCGGTTGAAACTACACTGTAGAGAAAACAAAAAGAGGCCCTCAGGTTGGATTTAAACGTTCAGTCTGGGCCCCACAAGACCACGAGCAACATACCAATCACAGGTTGCAACATGCACATGCATCGTATATGTATTATATTTACATATGTTTCGCCATCATACTGACTCCTTTCTTCTTTCTCTCCTGGCAGGCTGCTGCAGCAGACAGTGCAGGTAGCATGTGCAACTGCATTACAGCTACTACAGCTCACACATGATTTCAGTAATAGGGTGAACAGGGTACGGCTTGTTTGTTCTCCAGACAGTAAGGGGAATGACTCAGGTTTCCTCTGTTGTTCACGCAAAACAGAAAAAAACATATTAAATTTACCCATAATTTATATTTCAGAGGTTTATAGACTGACACGTTCAAAAACTATGTGGTTTATGTACATCAGGCCAGAAACAGAATAGAACAATAGAATAAAAAACCTTTATTAGTCCCTCAATGGGGAAACTGCTTTGTTGCATCAGTACAAGTGCAGGAAGCGGAAACACACAGGTGATATAAACAAGAACACACACACACAGTCAGTAATAACATGTCCAGTACCTTGTCTGCAGGGTGTGTATGTACAGGATATAAACATTTACATAAACATGTCCAGTCCTGCAGGGTTAGGGGTTAGATAGTCCAGAATCGACTCTGCCAGATGAAGGTCCACCCCAGCCCTCTCCAGTTTGGCTTTCAGGAGCACCGACTGGATGGAGTTGAAGTCACTGAAGAAATAAAAGCCGTGATTCTCACAGAGCTGCCAGGCTTCTCCAGGTGAGCCAGAGCACAGTGTAGCAGGAAGATAACCACGTCTTCCACTCCGATGCCAGGCTGGTAGGAAAACTGCAGTGGATCCATGGAAGGTCCCACCGTGGAGGTGTCCCAGAATTAGTCTCTCCAGGAGCGGACTTTTCACACTAGTGCCAACTCCTAATACAAGAAAAAAAGCGTAGGTTTGCACAGATTAATGATTAAGATTAATGACTGACCACAAACAGGAGGTGAAAGTTATTGAGATCTAAAAAGCTAAAGTTCAACTGTGTTCAGAACAAATTTCACTTTGTTCCTTGTTTTATTTATGTTTTTTTTAATGGCAGAAACATCAATAAAAACAACTGAAAGAACCATATGATTAAATGCATTCAGTTGGATTTGTAATCTGGATTATCTTCTACTAGTCTGAATCTAGGAACCAGCTGCTGATACGTGGTCACACATATCCATTTCTCAATCCAAAATAATTTATCCTATTTTTCTGCTAGATGCTTTTACTGTGGTTACATCATTAAGGGTTCATTCATGCAGCTGTTATTTAACTGTGAGAGTAGATTCTAGTCCTACCACAGTATGGACTCAAAATATAAATGACAACAGGAAAAGTTGACTTCAGAGTTATCAGAGACTTAATGAACTGTTTGATGATAGGACCGGCTCCTCCTCTTCATCGGGTTCACCTTCTAGTACCAGGTCATCCTCTTCATCAGGTCGGCTTTCCGGTCCACCAGGTCCTCCTCTTTTTCTGATCTGCCTTCTGATACCGGGTCATCCTCTTCACTAAGACCACCTTGTAGTACTGTGTCGTCCTCTTCACCAAGACTACCTTCTAGTACCGGCTAGTCCTCGTCATCGGGTCCTCCTTCTACTACTGTGTCATCCTGTTTATCAGGTCCGCCTTCTGATACCGGGTTATCTTCCTGCATCCTTCTGTGTAATTCTTTTAGTCATTGTCATTCCCTTTTAGTGCTCCTAAAAATAAATCACAAGAGCCAACTTAATACCTTTAATTTTTACTTTCCAAGAGAGGTTATGCTTTATCTCTTCATACGAGAAGTAGAGATGTAAAATCAAACCATGCAGTTGATGAACCATTACACTCCTAATTACCTCAAATAGAAATAGTTGTATTAAACATCAAAACCTTTTCATCAATTTAAGCTACAAAGATAAAGGAAGTTAAATTAGGTGACACTGATTGAAATTTACCGTAGACAACATCAAAAAGACGCAGCTCTCAGAACTTGTTCATGCCATGGCGTCCAAAAAGGTTGAACTGGAGCGCCACTTCCCTGGACATGAGTAATGCCATCATTCTTCTGGCGGCATCTTCAAGTGAAGAATTTCCTGTTTCTATTAAGGCATTGTATGGGGTATGGGTTCTCTCCAGGGTCTTTATTTCCACCTGCTGCAGGTACGCTTTGCTGGTAAGATGCCGCTGTTGATGGAACAATGCAGAGTTAATGTAGGTTGCACACACACACACACACACACATTCACAAAGTATGATGATGCATATTGATTATTGGGTTATTAATAAACTGAGCAGGGCCAGTACATACAGAGACGATCAACTGCTTTATGTAAACAGATTTATAACAAGAGGAGGCAGAAATAAATCAGGATGGTGAATACACATGGAACAACATCAATGGGATGAAACTGGTATAACTTACACATTTAGTCTGTCAGCAGCTGTTTGCCGCTTCCCTCACTTTGTTAATCAGGCTGTATGACCTTTTCTGGTGATGACACTTTTAAAGTGCTCATACATCTCCATCAGCTGATGAGAAAATGAAGCTCTCGGTTTGCTCTCTTTCTCTGCTTCTCCTCTTTTCCATCATCCACTCGTCAGGGCTTCCTACGTTCCTCAGGACCTCCCACATAGCCAGGCTATGTAAGCCTCGCTTGGATTAGCTCAACTAGATGCGGCTGGAATGTGTTAGTGGAACGAATTAACCTTAATTCAGAGCTGGTGTTAGTTCAAGCAACGCTTTTTCTGATACAGCCTGGCTTTCTGTAGCTACGTTCAAGGAAAACCCCCTGGTACACAAAGACCGAAAAGCATGTAAACACAGTGAATGAACACAAACAGAGACAGAAGAAGGACCGATTTATGCTTTACGTTAGTAACACATAGAACATGTCTCACCTTACTCTTCTGGCCTCAGAACTTCTATCCACCAGGATAAAACCGCATTTAATTAAAAACTGTGTTTCACGTCTTCTGGGAGCAGTTTCCTATGGCAAGCCGTTTTGACATTTATTAGGTAAACGGGATATGTATGTCAGATATCTGTATTTCAATTCTTCCTAGTCAAAATGAACATTTCAGATATCTAAAATGACATTCTTACTAGGACAAATGACGTCACGTTCTCCATTCATGTGTATTGCGTTTTTACTTCCAGCTATCCTAAATGACATTCCTCCTATCTAAAATAAACATTCTGGATATCTGAAACAGTATTCTTACTAGGAAAAACGTGAGTTTCTGATATCCAGAATCCAATAGTTTCTAGTCATAATTTTCATTTCAGATATCAGAAATGAAAAACACATTTCAGATAGCTACAAAATCATTTCAAACATCTACAATATTTTTTAAATAGTAACAATGTCATTACAGATGTCAACTACTGCTAATATGACTTGTTAAAATTACATTTCAGCTATCTACAATTATAATTATGTCTAGGAATAATGCAGTTACAGATACCTACAAACATATTTTAGTTATCTTGAGACAGAATGGTGGGGCACCATTTTGACATAAAAAAGACTAACTGACTCTCCACATTTCTATTTTAGGTAGCATTAAAGCATTCTTCCCAGTTAGAATAATTTTCTTGCTCGTCTGAACTGCTTATTTCCTGTTCAGAATTACAGCGTTCCTAGTGACAATTGTGATTAAAGACATTCTATGGCAAGCAGTTTTGACATTTATTAGCTTACTGGGATATGTATGTCAGATATCTGTATTTCAATTATTCCTAGTCAAAATGAACATTTCAGATATCTAAAATGACATTCTTACTAGGACAAATGACGTCACGTTCTCCATTCATGTGTATTGTGTTTTTACTTCCAGCTATCCTAAATGACATTCCTCCTATCTAAAATAAACATTCTGGATATCTGAAACAGTATTCTTACTAGGAAATCGAGAGTTTGTGATATCCAGAATCCAATAGTTTCTAGTCATAATTTTCATTTCAGGTATCAAAAATCATTACTAAAACAAACTAATGTAATCACCCGCGTGTGACCCATAATGCTTAGCGGCTCACATTCCGTATTTAACACATTCAGCTTCGTTAACTCCGTTTTCTCCACGAGTTGTAATGGCATTAGCGGTCATTGACAAGAACAACCTAATTTAAAATCCGCCCTGTTTTTGGATTTTGGTAATTCCTTTTTTTTTTATTTTTCCTTCTGAATTGAAAGATGAAGACATGTTAACAGGCGGCCCGGAAGTTAGACTATTTCTTTCAAATTAAAAGCCTAGATTAACACGTAGCATCGTGCAAGCACATACTGTGTTGACTCATACAAAACAATATGAATATGTTCGTTCGGGCAGACAGCGACCCCAAGATGATGACAATAATAATAATATAATAATAATAAGATAATGATAGATAGATAGATAGATAGATAGATAGATAGATAGATAGATAGATAGATAGATAGATAGATAGATAGATAGATAGATAGATAGATAGATAGATAGATAGATAGATAGATAGATGGATGGATGGAAATAAAAGCCTAGTGGGTAACTAGGATTATAATGATTGTTCACAGTGATCACAGTGCTGTGAACTGTTCATAGCTATTATTCCTTGCTGGCTAAGTTACGTTGAACGTCTGGAATTTATCTGTGCCAAGCCGTCATATAACATGGTGAACAACTTAATCTGCCAAAGCGGAAAATCAGCATTTTCATTCAGATTTTTCCAGTGGGTAGGTCATTTTGTGCAGTTTTCTCAATAGTAAATGTAAATGGAGTCTAGAAAAGTTGTTTCATCAGTACAGCGCAGGAAACTTCTAATATTCTATTTCCTTACACAGCTGCTGTTACTGAATCACCACAAGGTGGCAGAATACATGAGGGACATGGACTGGACTTTTGGCAGGCTACACATTCTGAAGACTTTATTCCATGTGGGAATGCCAAAGATTGAACAATATACCAGCCACTCCAATGTACAAAGGAAGCTGTTGCCACAGTTTCCACAACAGTGCCTGATATGGAGCCTGAGTGAAATTAGGGTGTAATCAAGACCTGTTTCTATGTTTATATCACCATAGAATAAAACTATATGTCATGTCAGTATTGATGAACTTTTAAAAGTCCATTTAATAATTTACTACACTAGAATAAAACTCCTGATTAAGTTAATACTTAAACTAACTGGCTTTCCCACAGGAATCCTGGTAATAACCAAAAACACAACAGCTTGATTTTGATGGTGCACAAGCTCTTTAAGGTAGTTACCACTTGTATGGGAGATGATGTTAAATATGAAAGGCTGCTGGCAACAACTGATGAAAACTAAGTGTATGCTGGTTTTACAGTGTATGCTAGTTTAACAGATGTAGCTGTCGAACATATGCCGATCTGACAACGTATGCTAAACTGACAGAACATGGGCAGACAGACCAAGTGTTTGGGAGAGGACAAAATGGACAGAGGTGTACAGGAGGACATGGATGCTGACGTGCTGCTTCAGTGCCATGATTATGATGTGAAACCAGAACCAGGAGCTTTAGGTACAGTGCACAAAATCATGGGGCTCAATATGTTTTTCACTTTTAAGGTTTGCCAGTTACCGTCATCTACTGACATTTTGGCATCACACTGAACAAAGAGCTGGTACACATCATCTGCCTCCAGTGCAGCAGCTCCTGACAAGGCCACGGATCCACTGCATCGACCAGTAGGAATAGTTTATAATTCAAGTTTGTGGTTTAACTTTTAAAACAGCTTTCTGCCAAGTAGCCCTTGAAAACACTGTTTTTCATTTTAATAAAGCTAAAATTTTCTTTTAAATGACCACTATCCCTTCTTCACTTTACCAGAACCAATGTCTTCCAACAATTGTTGAATAGTTCCAGTTCTTGCTGTACCTGTCTCTTGGTCTGAAGGAGAAAGATCTCAGTGACCGTTTCAAAGTTCATCAGTCCACTGTAAGCAGGATCATTACAACCTGGATCAATTCTTTGTACACTTGGCGAAGTTGGGATATGGATGTCTCCTGACATGATTAAAGCCACAATGCCAAACGTGTTTGGAAAGTACTCTGACACCCCAGTAATTATTGACTTTACAGAGATGAAATGTCACATACCTTCATCTTTACTCTTACAGAGTGAGATGTTTTTACAGTACAAATCCCACTCTGCCATGAAAGGAATGTGTCCCCACATGGTGCTATCAATCCTGCTTCTTCGTTGGATTCTGGCTCTATTAGTAACAAAGAATTGTTTAGGCAATCTGGCATTATCCCTCTTCTGGAAAAAGATATGGCCATTATGGAGAATTTTAGAATAAATGACCTGGTGCCCTTCAAAGTTTACAAACCACCTTTTCTCACTAAAAACTCAAAGCTATCACATGACGTGCTGTTCACTCAGGACTTTGCATGGTTAAGGATACAAGTGGAAAGGGCCAATAAGGAGAACAAATTATTTGACACCATCATCCCCTGAACCTTTGAGGCAGTGTCAACCAGCTTTTTGCAGTAACCTGCCTCCTGAGTAACTATGAAAACAAACCTCTGGTCAAAACTTGGGCCAAGGAACTGACAGCAGGTTAAGTTGCACATGGGGTGATCAGATAGCTCAGTGGTGGCCTACTAGTTTACAGAACAATAACATGTTTGAAAATGCCATTTAGACAGGGACTTCTGTTTCTAATGATAAGTAATCTGTCACTTTAAATTTTAGTTGCAGACGTGATGGCCAGACCAGTGGTAGCACCCTGCTGACGCAGTCTGATTGGCTGAGACACCTGCGCTGCAGAGTGGGTGATGACTTCGCCTAATTGCCCAAAATGCAGAGACAGCATCTTTGTGGACCTGCAGTTTCATCTAACAGGATTGGTGGATGTGATAGACATCCTCCAGCCTGTCATCAGGGGATAGAGTTTCGTTGTTTTTATCTCAGCTGGTGCTTTTTCTGTTCAGTTATAAAGTTATGGTTAAGTTGGGGTCGCTGTCTGCCCGAACGAACATATTCATATTGTTTTGTATGAGTCAACACAGTATGTGCTTGCACGATGCTACGTGTTAATCTAGGCTTTTAATTTGAAAGAAATAGTCTAACTTCCGGGCCGCCTGTTAACATGTCTTCATCTTTCTATGGGCTTTATGCGCAGTCTCTTCCGGGTCACGATAAGCCAGCCCAACTACTTCCGGTTGACAGCTGCCAAAGCGGTGAATATGTTTTTTACCCGTTGTCTTCAAGACTTGCCTCCATCAACGTGGACGATGTCCACAGGATTTTCCAGAAGCATACGACGACGTCCGCAAGCAAGCGGATTAAAGGCTTTAAGTTGTTTATCACCGACTTTATACACGATTATGAAGGTAAGTGTTTCGCTAACAGTGGTAGCTCGAAGGTAGCGTCATAAGAAGACAGGCAACCCAGTCTCACTCTAAATCGTGTAATACCTACGTTTGTCCACAGGGCAAAACGTAGCCATTTCACAAAAAGGGCTCTGAAATTGTAGCATGGTTACGTTTCATTTTCTTAGTCATTTCTATGGGCGTACTTTGGGTCACGTGACTGCCAAGTTTCTACCCGGCGTGAACTAAAAACATGGCGGACATCCCTTCTAATTTTGTTGGAAAATGCTATATTTTAAGATCGATTGTGGCTTTAGCCTCGTTTTGATAGCTTTTCTAGCGACAAATGAACACTTTTTTTCATAGTATCCATTCGGTTTATTTACACAATTAGTAGTTTTTTCGCTTCGTTGTACAATCCTTCAACGAAATTGTAGGAATACTACGTTTCGGATTGTTGCTACAGTGGTTTCTACGGATGCTATTAACAACAAACCGGAAGAAATGTAAATGGTGCGTCAAAGACTGAGTTCCTCTTCAACCTGGTTACATTTAACCACAAATATGCTTAAGCTACTATCCATAAAATAATTACTTGTTTGATTTGAAAAAGATAGCTATTAAAAAAAATTAAACAAATCAAAGTATTTAGCCACAATACAAACTATAGAATTTTTAATTAATACATAGTTTGTCATTTGATTTAATGAGCCAAATCGTTTAAGACAGGTTTCATTAGACCACAAACTACGATCCCATACAACACATTCATTTATGCCTAATTTGTCTTTATATATTATACTGGTAGGTCTATGTAATTCATTTTCCTGAACTTTAGCTGTTTATATTTTTATTCATATGTTTGTATTAATACTGCTACAATTTTCTTTTCCTTCTGGGGTAGATCAATCATTCAGTCTTCCTATTTGTTAGTATGAATGCATGTATTGCAGTACAACAACATCTGGATCACACCTTTTCAAATGTTTTTATTTTATTACAAAAGATTATGCAATATGGACATAATAAGACCCACCATCAACACCAACAATAATAATAATAATGGATAATAAATTAACAAAATATTATAAAAAAAGGAAAAGGACAGCAGCCCACAGAATACTGAAGGTAGCTGTTTTAGTTCTTTGTATTCTCCTTTGCCACCCACTGTGGAGGCCACGTCTTCCCACTGCAATAAATGTAAAGAAGATTCAATGACAACATGACAGTAAAAGACACTGAGTGGGCTTCAGTTTGTAGCTCATTCACTTTGTTAACATGCTCACAGTTATATGACTAGTTTGCTCACAGTCTTATGGTGATGATTTCACTGAGGTTTTTATATACACTCAAGCTATAAATGCAATTTAAAATAAGTTTATACAAATAAATAGCACAGAAGCATTTAACAATAAATACCTTACAACTTCCATTGCATGAATAATAAAAGTTTCAATTTAAAGACTATTTTTTTAATAAAATTAAAAGAAGGGAAATCATACATACCACATGGAACATGGTTCCCACTCCACCAGCTCTATTTGTTTCCCCTGAAAAATATTTTAAAATGTTTACTGCTATAAGCAATCACACTGTCGGAGGACTTTAGGGCTGTGGTGCATTAAAATCCACTAAATACATTCAGACTAAAGGTATATATTCACATTACATTTTTACTTTAAATAATGACAAAGGAGAACCTTCTGGATTTTTGTCTTTAAAACTTGCTTCACCTGGTAATACTCGTCCTTTACCCCGACGATATGGCTGCAATCTGAAAGAGCAAAAAGTGTACACTTACATTTTTTAAAACATTTGTTATAGAACTGCCAGGGGTGCACAGAAAGAAAATTATACTTTTGGTCTTCCAACAAAATACAATAAACTGCAGTTGATTAAAAATGCAGAAATGCTGGTGCCAACATAGAGTAGAAGACTAGAAACGCACATGTTACACAAATTAAAATTCTTTACATTGGCTGCCTGTGATTACCTAATTGATTTTACAATTATTGTATTCATTTTTAAGGCACAGCACAGCCTTGCATTGGGCTGTCTCTCAGAGATGCATTTAGTTTACGTTGTACTTCATTTAGCCATTATGCTCTCAAACAGTGGACATGTGTGCATGGGATCTGAGAATATCTATACTTTTAAACCAAAAATAAACAAATTATTCCGTCAATATTTTGTATGTAGGGTTTTTTTTAAATCAACTTTTCATAATGTGTAATAACTCAATATTTTATTTAACTGCTTTTTTCATCACTGTCTTGGGTGGTCTTTGTTTTAAATTTGTTGCTTGGAATTATTTTTATTTCAGGTCTTACTGTTATATAATTTTTAACTATTTGGGTTTCTTTTTCTATGCCCATCTTTGTTATTACCGTGTGTTGTCACTATTTTATGTTCTATTCTATTCTACAGTCATTTAGCAGACGCTTTTATCCAAAGCGACTTACATTTGAGTAAGTGAGTAAGAACAACACAAGCAAGAATTCAAACAAGATGGGACGTCATAATTAAGTGATAGTCAGACCGCTTTGAGTCCAGTTGGACCAGGTGCTGCCATGTAGTGCTGGAGGCAGTGCATATAATTTTTTTTTTTTTTTTTTTTTGTCATTTTAAGTCATTTTGTTAAAATACAAGATCACGATTTCATCACACAATATCAACTTGGGCATAGGGGCACACAGCTTATTCAGTACTTGGTTGAGCCAAAGAGCTGGACAAATCTTTCTACCTCATTCTGAGTAGAAGAGTTAAGCTAAGTGTGGAAATGCTCCTTAAACAACTGAGTCTTTAGCTTGCTTTTAAAAGTGGATAAGGACTCTGCGGATCGGACGGAGTTTGGTAGATCGTTCCACCACCGGGGAACAACAGAGGAGAAGAGTCTAGCTACTGATGTGGCGCCACCTTGTGGTGGGAGCACTAAGCATCTTTCGCTGGCAGAGCGTAACTGTGGAGAGGGGGTGTAGCTCTGGATTAAGGAGTGGAGGTAGACCGGAGCCGTTTGGGTTATTGTTTTGTAAGCCAGAAACAGAGCCTTGAATCTGATGCGCTGCAACTGGAAGCCAGTGGAGAGCGATTAGCAGCGGAGTGACATGAGCTCTTTTGGGCTGGTTGAAGACCAGACGTGCTGCTGCCTTCTGGATCATCTGCAGAGGTTTAACTGAGCATGCAGGCAGGCCAGCCAGTAAGGAGTTGCAGTAGTCAATGTGTGAAATGACCAGAGCCTGGACCAGGAGTTCTCATTTTTATATCACTGCACACTGAGCTACATTTAATCTCTATGAAAGGTAATTAAAAATAATGCTGAATTGATTGATTAAGTTGTCATTTCAAAGATATATAGAAGAACCATGAAATATGTGTACTGTCCTATTGGAAATGAAGGAATGTAAATAAAGGATGACCAAATAACCTCCAGGTATGTCTTCCTTGTTCTTTTTTGCCTTCTTCTTTGGAGGTACATCTGTTGAGAATAATAAAAACTCTCTGTAAAAAGCTGTTATTTTAAAATTACTATTGCTGTTATTTAAAAAAAAACTGATGTCAGATAATCTAATAGGTGATCATTTCATTGAAGCTGACGGTATGTCCAGTGTGATATCAAATCAAAACTATGTCATTTTGACATGATATTCTGTCATCTCTGAGAAGAAATTGTCATTGCAACTTGTACGGAAACAGAATCTTTTACCACAATGTTATAATAACATAAGTTGGCATACTGGTGGAGTGCTGGATGGCTGGGGAGGTGGAGTGCTGGATGGCTGAGGAGGTGGAGGGCTGGATGGCTGGGGAGGTGGAGTGCTGGATGGCTGGGGAGGTGGAGTGCTGGATGGCTGAGGAGGTGGAGGGCTGGATGGCTGAGGAGGTGGAGTGCTGGATGGCTGAGGAGGTGGAGGGCTGGATGGCTGAGGAGGTGGAGGGCTGGATGGCTGGGGAGGTGGAGTGCTGCTGGTGAGTCCAACCTCAGTGGCACAAAAAGACAAAATGATGAGTGTGGGGCTGTTCTGCATGCTAGAACTGTTAGTTGAGATATTTAAATAGATTTGCTTACTGTAAACAGATGAAAATTTCTTCTAATTAAAATGTCTTTCATTTAGAGTTGAATTGTAAAATTATTAATGCATTGTTATATCATCAAGCTATCGTGAGTTGTTGATGATTATTAAGAACAGACTGATCTATATATTGAAATGATAAATGATTGCAGATAGACAAGCTTACCAGTGATCAAAACCTCATATAATGCCTTCATTCGGTCCAGGCACTTTGCAGCCTGATCCGTCAACTGCCATTTGGGGTGTATGACATGCGTATGCCAAGTGGCAGGCTTTTTGCCTGGTTTGGCAACAAACACCACAGCTTTGTGTCCCAGAGTCTGCAATTTCTCCAGCTAAGAAAAATGAATTATTGTCATAAAATCAGCCATAGCTTTGTGAAATACACTTACAGATGTACAACACATACCAACACAGATGCCTCATCCATACCATGTGAGGTGGTTTTGTTTTTTCTTTGGTTTTCCAACCAGCCCTCTTTCTTTGCCTCAAATCTTTGAAGCTTTTTTGCCAGCCTTTGCTTCCTTGGCTGCACTGTCTGGCAAGACTTGCAGGTCTTGGTGGCCACAGCAATCACTGCTTTGCAGTTGATGCAGTTTGTTGTGGTGGAGCCTCGTGGCATCTTGAACAGGGAATAAGAAAATATGATTTTTACCAGTGACACGGAAAAAAAAACACTTAATATTATCAGTGATCATGTTGTCCTTTCTTGTCTCACGGTCAGCCAGGCTGACACTCAGAGGATTGGCCTGGAGACCTTGGCAATTTGCCTGAGTCTTCAGTTAAAAAAAAAGAAGTAAAGTCAAATGAAATAGTTGACATGCTAAATCTATCTTGGGTGTTGACATTTGGGCATTGCAGAAATTCAGTAAATTGTATAGTTGTAATGTATACAATCAATACATCGCTGCAGGACTAAATGCTTGTGTGAGAAAAACAGACCATGTACATGCATAATCTGCTTAGTTAGTCATTTTATATTTGGTTTCAATTAGCATGTTATGAATCAATGCTTTATGAAATATACCTGCTGTTCATATAAGGCTTAACATGTAAGTGACAATAGATGCAAATGAACTATTTATGAACTATGGTTCAGCTACATTTCATTGTGCAGTGCCCCCATTGAATTAATATGTAAAGCAAAATAAAACATTCTTCACTCTTCTATGTAAAGGACCACAAATTTGTTCCACCTTTACATATATATTGATATGGAAATTCCTTATAATTATTGAATTAATTAATCAGCCACAAATCCAATTGATCAACATATTTAGTTACGTTGGCTGTCTTTTCTAGTTGAACTCTATTCTGAGAATACTTGTAAAGACAAAGTCATATTATCTAATGTTATTGTTAGTTAATTTGATAATTAGAAATAACTTAAGATGTCTGGGAAATTTGTCAGGTCCAGTTGCAACCCACAACTAGCTGTAATGTAAGCAACCGTGTACAGTTTACATCAGTGACTAAGCTGGAGTAGATTTATTGTTTACTATAAGTATGTCACCTATAATTATTATGATTAACCTACTACTAAGATACTATCAGATTCCCAGTATTTACAGTAAGAAAAACAGAAACAACAGTTGTAGGAGAACGAATGATGGCAAACACAGTAGCAATCACTGTTGGGTTACTTTAAAGTATTTAGTTATAGTTACTTGTTACTTCTTCAAAAAGTAACTACATTAGTAACAGAGTTACATATCATTCTAAAATAACTACTTACTCTGAAAAGTAATTTCCCTTCACGTTCTTTTCTTTTATTGTCTTTTTTATGTCTGAGGAGGGAAAACTTATGTTTGATATTCCAGTTTAAACTCTTCGTTTGTTTTCTCTAGATTAACATGCTAATAGCCTCTCCTGGTCATATGTGTGGCTGTGTGCACAACACGTCTTTTAGGCTGCGCACACTTATGTACCGCGTGGGCCATGACATTTTACTCTTTATTAGTCAATCATCATTACTTTGTCTATGTGGTTGCTTCTTCACCAGGAAAACAACTTCTGGCGCAAACATATGATGCTGCTTCATTATTAGCTATTAGCTTGTATGGTCACAGCAGAACACGGACCAGATATGACCCAGTTTTAATCGTATAAACTGGGTTTTATATGTATATATATATATATATATATATATATATATATATATATATATATATATATATATATATCTTTCAATACTAACGCGCTGTCAGGAACGTTTAGTCAGTTACGGTAATGGCGTTGTAATGATAAAGTTGCCTAATTACCCATTAGTGGAAAAAGTAAAGCCGTAACAACGCCTTTACTCCCTCACTGGAGGCAATAATAACATCGAAGTTAATTTGGAAGTTCACGTGTTGTTGGTAATGACCTCATGTGTGCTATTTTCTTACCATTAATAATTCTTTCCGCAGGTATATTCGTCAGGCTGTCATCAGCTGAACTGTGACCTCTCTGCCTCTTGGATTCTGGGAAGGTCTTCGCGCACCGTCATTGCCTCGCCACCCCCACTCAGCAGCATGCACGCACACACACGCACACACATGTACACAAAAATTAAAAGCCCTTTCTCATACATTTCAGTTTGACCTATAATCCCCAAATTTCTATCAGTTGTGGATAAGTTCAGACCTTGTCACATGAAACAATCCGAGGTGTGAATTTCAAACAATTCCAAAGCTTTCTGCTGTGAATACCTGCAAGTTTGGTGTTGATCAGATGAGGCCTGTAGCTCTTATCTTATATTAAGTATTATGACTACAAAAAACAAAAATACAGATTAAATATTAAGATAATATATTAATCATATATCAGGACAAAAGGTTCTTGATGGCCTGAAGTACCAGCCTATGCCCTATTCATTGACATCTGCTATAAAAAAAAAAAAAACATAAAGTGGTTCCTTGTGTGAAAATGTTCCAAAAGACAGGAGGTCATTGTTTTGTGTTCATGCTATTAGTCTTGGAACAAGATTGGTGTCAGACACTCCTTTAAAGGAGCTCCAAAGAGCTCACTTAACCTTTAGAAGCCTAGCTGAGACATGAAGCCTGTGGGCCCTTTTCACCCTGTTGCTCATTTCCTCTCATTTGGCCTCTACAGTAGACACAGATCTGAAACATGCACTGTGAGGCCTCTGAAAATAAAAAAATCATAATCTGGTGGAATCATTTCATAAGCCCCCTCCCAAACAGGAAGTAGCTTCAGGAAGTACATGGGGCCTCCAATTTTAAAATATTAGTTACTGACAGAAGTATGAATACTCCACAGAAATCTCATCTTATTTGGAGCAAATTTGGCTAAGTTATGATATGTCAAATACCGTCTGAATTGGACAGAAAAACATATTAAAATTTCAACTTTCTAGGTTAAAAGGGAAAAATTCAACCCCCTTGTGAAACTGTGGAAAGTGAGGGTCTGTGACTTGTACACTCTTAGAGCCTTTATGAGCAGTGTTGGGGATCAAATTTAGCTTTAGATATTTCTACTTGGGCTACATATACCAAAATTTACACACATAATTTAAGGTCCAGGAGGAGCATGTGCTGTAAAATTCAGTCATCTAGGTGCTAAGCGGATCGAACAATGTCCCAGAGAAATCATTAACCCTAACCCTAATGAGCGGCTCCTCAAAACCTGGAGTGGTTTACATTAGAGCTAGATCCACCAAAGGTTACAGTAAGATCATTGTCAGTAGGAGGACTGATTTATACATTTTCAGCGTCTCTTGTGCATCATTTTCAACAATCACTGAATTTAAGCCTCACAGCACTTTCATAGAACTTGTGGGTTGATAAGCCTTCACACCCTGGAAGTGTTTGTGGGCACCTGCCACATACCTATATGGATTTTTATATACTTTTTAAATATATTTTTGTTCTGTACAGTTTTTTTTTTATCTCTAATGCTGTGTTTTTTACACTTGTTTTACACTTTATTGCTGTAACACTGAAATTTTCACTGTGGGACAAATAAAGGATTATCTTATAGGTCAATGAATTTGCTAATATAGAAGACATTAAAATGTCACTGATTTCTGCTGAGCATCTGCCTAAGACATTAACTTTTATCTACCAAGTCAGTGTGTTCCATACAAACACATAAATGAACAACATACAGTATAGTAAAGGCAATCAGTTTCACAAAAGTCTGGAAAAAAGTAAGATGAATTCAACACAGGTGCAAGCACCATTAATGTTTTTGGTGAGGTTTCCTGAAAAGACCAACAAGCAACAGCATTTAACTGTCAAATCTATTTAAATTTAGAAATTACAATAGTGTAGTGCAGAAAATACATCCACAAATGTCAAAAACAAGAAATTTATTTGTCAGATTGCACAATTAATAGTTTTTTCCCCATGCAGGCATCAGTATATTGGTCATATTCGGGTGCTACGGTGACTGTTTTTGGGGGTGGTCAAAGTTCTTCATCAGAGGAGCAACTGCCCAAGTTTTCTTCATCAGTGGAGTCATCATCCAGAGACAATGCTTGCAATCCCAAAACGCATTGGTAAATTGAGCGAGCGGCACCCTGCTGAGCTTGTACTGCAGACAATCTCCTCCTCAGCAGACAGAGTAGCCCTTCACGTCCTCTCTCCGTCAATGCTTCAGTGCTGCCTGACAATAACATTAAAAAAGGAAAACATAAATGTTACAAACTACGGACATCAATGCAAAAAAAAAAAAAAAAAAGAAAAAAAGAAAAGGCTTGTCTTACTTTGCTGGGTGATCCCTTCAGAAAGCTGGGAGCAAAGCTGTTCAAGTATCTCAACCACACTCCTCAAGTACTCCCAGTGCTGCTTAACTTCCCGAACCACAATAACCTGCTCTTCTTTCAGTCTGGTCAGCAGCATTACCTTGTCATAAAGCCTTTTTTTATTTACCATGTCGCCATGACCTGCAATTCACATAAAGTTTTATCAGTTATTCTAAATTACTAGAAAGTAATTAAAATGTTAGACATGCATCGTCAACTACATCTAACATAAGCTCATTCACTAATCTACATATATCCATCTCCTCCCTGGCTTGTGTGATTCAATAAGAGCAATATCCCAAATCGTTACAACCCCAGCAGACAAAGGTGGTGGACTGCTTTATACAAATCCTTTTCTTGGAATTTAAGTAAGCAAACTGGATATGAAGGCAGTTGTATACATGTCTTATGTACTTACATTCCCATGGCCAGGAATAGTTTTCCTCAGCCAAGAGCTCATTCGGAAGAGGTAGTTTGTCGGTTTCCCCCATAGCAGCATTACGCTTTGTGATGGCATCTTCTAAAGCTCTCTTTTCTTCAGCAATCTTTTTCCTTAGTTGATGTCTCCGCTTGTTGCCATCTAGAATGTTAAAACACACACACACACACATCCTATAACATTTGTATAAGCTTACCCACTTACAGATTAGTGAACACCAATTTAAGGAAAAAAAAATAAAATAAAATAAATTAATGCACTAAATGCCCCCCATGTCATTAAAACAAAAATATTTGTGGTGTGTCCCCCCCTCTCACCAGCCTGACGATACAGCTGGTATTTTCTCTGCTTGATGCTCAGGTACAGCCCTTCAATGGTTTTCTCCAGGTCATCTTGACTGGTTGTTCCTTGTGGAGATGGATAAGAAAACAAACAAAATAATTTCACACCAAGTTCACAATCACTCTTTTAACAGCACTTTCACAAGAACAGAGAAAAATGACTCTTTGAATTGTTCATAAATGACAGTTTTCCACAGTACCTGCAGTCCACTCCTAAACATCAGACACCCATTGCTGGACTGTGTCTTCCTGTATCGACAGCTCTTTAGTCAGCTTATCAAGATCCTCAGATGCCTCAGAAATCTTTTGTACAGTCTGTCAAAATCAATATTGGAGTAACAAATTGCTTAGCCAAATTAGGCAAAAGTCTTTGCATCATAAAACACACTGGTCTAGTCTTTACCTTAATGTATCGTTTGGCCAATGTCAGGTCAAGGTTTTCTGCCTTCCGCTTGTTCCAGCCACTGGCCTGAATGGTAAGGATGTCTGTGCGGACTTAATACACAACACCTATTAGGCCAGGAAACCAAAACTAAATAAGTTAGATGCATAAAAAAAAATATTTACCAGCTTTTGACATGTACTTGGAACATATGGCTGCTCGAGAGAGGAAGCTGTTCACCTGTTCAACCTCCTCCCCTCTTGTTGTTCCTGCTCCCTCTTGATTTCGTCCTCCCCATTACAACTACAACAAATTTGTATGTTACCTTTTGGAAGACAGGTGGTTGGAAGAGGTCCAACGGTGCGAATGAGAAATAAGCCATTGGCAATTACCTCACACATCCAGGAATGTGCTTTAGCATGCATGATTGAGAGAAAGGGACGCATGTTTAACAGGTCTTCTAACTCAGGACAGTGGCCCATGACCCTCTGCAAATATGGCCAATATCTGCATACCACATCAGAGCAGAAGAACTGCACATTCTGTGAAGCAAGCTGTTTCTGGAGATATAAGGGATATGCAAATATCTCTCCACGGAACATATTCAGTCTCTTCAGTAAAATCCCATGATGGCAGACAGCAGCCTCGACACCTTCCTCATCTACTTTGCTTGCAGACTTGTTAGAGGACTCTCGTGCTGCCACCCACTCGCCTGCACCACACCTCCCTTTCCCAGGATTCTTATACAGATGAAGACAAACAGATGTACACAGAGCAAAGTGGTGTACATTAAAATTTAACCATTGGTAATATGATGTTATATGGGGTAAATACAATACAGATATGCAGACAGTGTATAATTTATAAAAAACAAAAATTGGAAATAAACTTTACATGTCGTGTTGCCCCATGGATGTAGTCAACAAAGGAGGTCACCTCAGCATCCTTGCCCAGAAACACACCTTCAAAAAATCCATTAGGTCTAAAAGAAGCAAAATAGGGGTTAAACGTACAGAAGGTTACATCTATGGCAATCTACAATTTAAGTGGACAAGAATTTTACCCACCCTGGTTGGCTCTTAAAGCGGTAAAGCTTGCGGTTACCATCCACTGCAACAGCCAACATGGAGGGTGTGCATGCAGGACACTGAAAGTGATTCACCTGAGACAGCCTCTCAACCTCAAATTTTGCATAAGACCATTCCACGAATGATTTCTGCATGATGTCTCCACATATCTTACCACTCTGATAGAAAAGAGTAAAAAAAACAAAAAACAAAACCAGGCCATGAAACCATATAAATACATATTAAAAGTCAATGTAGTAGACAATTGCTTCAATGATGTTGAATGATGATTATTTCACCCGACCAAAGAGTTTGGTGCGCTGTTCAAGCATGCTAACAAAAGCTTGCCGTGACATTCCTGGTGCAGTAATCTTGAGATCTTCATATGTAGTAAACAGATCCACTGTGTACAAAGTCTCAAAATGGACTGTGGCTGGCCAATAGCCACTTTCAACCAGATCACTAATACTTACATTCCAAGTCTGTCCACAGGAGCAGGAGACAGTTGGAAGAGACAGATTGTATCGCCCTGAAAAAAAGATAAAAGGTTGGATTGTTTATTTGCAAAAAAAAAAAAAATTTAAAAATAAATAAATATAAATAAAAAAAGGACAAAATTGTACCATTTATTCCAATCAGAATAACTTCCTTTCCTGAAGAAACAGTTGTCTGCCCAGTGGAGCAGTCACAGCATGGAAGAATTACTGGCAAAAAGCACTCTTGGAAAGAAATAAACAAATATTTTACATTCCACTTATGAAAATTATATTTAAACTTTACCATTTAAGGTATTTTTTTCCCCTCAATGAGGAAAAACTTCAAATACAGCTACCTAACCCAACATCCCCTGTTGGACTTAGACATTGTACAGATTTTACTAGGCCCATGTGATGTTGAACACAGAAATTACCTCTTTCATGGTAGGAGAATTTTCCTCCCTCTTCTTCCCTGATGTGAGTGGTTGGTGGCAGTGGCCTGTAGAATCCCTCTACCATGGATGATCTGTTATGGAGCACTAGGGAGTCGTGTATAGCAAGGTCACAGGCTGTACAATGCAGTGGTCTTGGCAAACAATCGTGACAATCACAACTGCAACCTTGGCTCTACAGTGGTGGCAAGTCGTATCTTTAGGCTTCTCAGATAACAACATCTGATTAACCATAAAAGGTCTCAATACAGTCCACTTTTCCAATGTGGAAGCTTTCCTATCCTTCCAATGTGAGGGGGGCTGGGTCTTCAGAAGGTCCCAAAAGAGCTTGTACTTCTTGGATGAGGGAGCCTTGAAAACAAGGGCAGGGTTTGGGGATAGGTACAAAGTAGCTGATAATAAAAATAATGAACACTGGCTACTAATCTACCTATGTCTTGAATGGTCCCAGTCATTCTCTGTTGTCCACTAGAAGATGGAGCACATGATGGGTCCGTGCTTCTGTAGGTGACTGTTGGAGTGTCAAAATTTGTTTGAAAAGGACAATATGATACAACTTTCAGTAAAAAGCATGGATTGATAACCTGTAAACAAAGTCTAAAGAGCAGTCGATACAGGAAGTCTAAACAAAGCTATTCATAATCTCCAGCTCTTGTCCCTAGTTTGACTTTTTGGGGGGGGAGTTAAGATCCTAACATATACAACAATAGGAACACCTGAGCTTTTATGTACGTACATACATACATACCTACACACACAAACATAAGAATCAACCAAGTACTGATTTAGTTGATTGACTTTTGTTCCATTATTATGTCATGCATAAATAAAATGTCATTATTTTGACAAAGTGACCAGAAAAAGCATTGGGGAAAAAAACTCACCTGTGGATGAACCACGTTCCTTTTTGGGAGAGGATTACCTTCCTCGTCCTCTTCGAGCCAAACAAATTTCTCCGGGCCTGTTTCCGAGACTTCTGCAGTCTATTTACGTTAAAATGAAAACAAAACCCATCATGAGACATGCGAGTGTTACATAATGAACATCATCACTTCATCAATTTCTACGGAGATATCTTGATCCTGAAAGCATTGCTTACCTTGCATTCATCCAAGAACACATTAGCAAGAAAAACAGCGTCGTCGTCTTCAAGCGGCTCCATACTGCTTCTCGGCGTTTTGACCGAGGCCTGGTTCGCGCTCCAGGTGTGTAAATAGGCAGGGGGCGTGAGCGTCGCTGTGAAGTTGCGCATGTCACCAGCACTTGCATCTAACAGCAGATAGTGGGCTTTGTTAAATGGGTTTTTGTTTAAATTCCTTAAATAATATATTTTATTACCACAGATTTAAGTTAGGTTTTTTTCAATTAATAATATATCAGTAATTATTGAGTGAAATTAGGTTGAAAGTGAATGTCGATTTAATTACATCTTGAGCGTACGTCACTGTAATGCGCCCACTATATTTTTATCGGTCATTTCCTCTATTAGTAAGATTTATGATTCAACACCCTTAAGATGTATGTTTTTGTCAGTTTAACACATTTACGAATAATGATATGATAATTATACTAAAATCACATAAATCATGGAAACCTTTTATCAAATAACGTTATTTACAATTCCATTACACGGTTTTTAAACACGAGGCCTGAGGTAGATAAATACTTTAGAATTTAAAGGAGTAAAATAATAATAATAATAATAATAATAATAGCCTAATAAAATGAACAGATCATTTAAAAAACAACTTCAATAAATGTTGCTCTGTACACTAAGAGACATACATGAATGGCACATGAACAAGCAACAGGGATCAAACAGTAAGAATTGTAAGTTATTTTGAATAAATGTTATACAGCACACATAGTTCAGTGGTTCTGACGACTTTTTGGATTTTAGAATGTTGTATTTTCATATTGCTTAAGTCCCTAAATAAATCCCGTATTTTCTATTAGTTTTATTTAATTTTTAATTATTCTATCAGTGCAAACAAAGGTACAGAACACATATCACACATAAAGTGCCACAAGCATATTTTCAATTGAGTTACTAAAAAATACACAATAAAAAATAAAATAAGCAGTAACCAGGTTGAAGAGGAACTCAGTCCGTGACGCACCATTTACATTTCTTCCGGTTTGTTGTTAATGTTGTTGTTAATAGCGTCCGTAGCAACCACTGTAGCAACAATCCGAAACGTAGTATTCCTACAATTTCGTTGAAGGATTGTACATCGAAACGAAAAAACTACTGATTGTGTAAATAAACCGAATGGATACTATGAAAAAAAAGTGTTCATTTGTCGCTAGAAAAGCTATCAAAACGAGGCTAAAGCCACAATCGATCTTAAAATATAGCATTTTCCAACAAAATTAGAAGGGATGTCCGCCATGTTTTTAGTTCACGCCGGGTAGAAACTCGGCAGTCACGTGACCCAAAGTACGCCCATAGAAATGACTAAGAAAATGAAACGTAACCATGCTACAATTTCAGAGCCCTTTTTGTGAAATGGCTACGTTTTGCCCTGTGGACAAACGTAGGTATTACACGATTTAGAGTGAGACTGGGTTGCAACCGAATGGTAGCAATATTATACTGTGTAATATTTATGCGCCAACTATTGGCCACCCCAATTTCTTTCATGAGGTAAATAAAGTACTGGGGGACATGGAGGGGGATATTATCCTTGCAGACTTTAATCAGGTCTGGGACGCCTTATTGATCGAAGCGTGTTTACCAGCCCATTAGTGCCTAAAGACAGGGCTGCAATCCATATGTTAAGTGAGGATAACGGTCTTGTAGATATCTGGCGGCTAACAAATCCACGCGAAAGAGAGTATACTTTTTTCTCACACTGTCATAAATCCTACTCGAGAATTGACATGTTCTTGATATCAAACAACATTACTAAACAAGTTGCGTATTGCAAAATTAATGCAATAGCTCTGTCTGACCATGCCGCTATAGAGCTGGGGATCGATATAAATAACGACACAGAGAAGAGAGGGAGATGGAGACTAAACACGTCATTGTTGCATGATGAGACATTTACAGCATCTAGAAAAGAAGATCTTTTGTCCTTTTTAGACATAAATACGGGCAGTGTCGACAGAAGGTCGACTGAATGGGAAGCGTCAAAAGCATACATTAGGGGAAAAATCATAGCATATGCATCTAAAAAGAAGGAGGATATAGGCAAAATCAAAGAATTAGAGACTCAAATTAGAGTGCGCGAAAGGGAACTGGCACAACATTTTTCGGATAAGTCATATCAGAACATTTGTGAACTCAAATTTGAACTTCAGGAAAAATATAACAAGAAGGTAGAATACGCTTTATTTATGTTAGAACAGTACCTGGCTCTGCCACAGACACACCCACTCCTACCAGGCATCAGCGCAGCCAATCTCCGGCATACTAACCAGATACACCTGTAATCAATCTATGCACCAGGCTTCAAATACTCCAGCTCCCCTCTCATTCCTCGTCAGACCTCGTTTCCATTTAGATGGATATTCCTACTCACCCCGTCCCCAGTTACGACTTAGCTGAATATCCTCCAGACTCCTGTTTGGCTTCCTGGTTTTCCACTCTTCTTAAAGCTCCTTGGAGAAAGTATTCGCATCTGAATAAAACCTACTTGACTCTGATCTGTCTCAGTGGGGTCCTTCCTAACAATTTAGGTTAGGGACATCCTTTTATGAAGAAGGGGGAAAAACGGGCAAACTGCTGGCCAGACAATTAAAACAACGGAATTCCAGCGACTTCATCGCAGCCATTAGAAAAGGGTGTACAACAATGTCGGCAACCAAAGAAATTAATAAAGTTTTACAACAATATTATGAGGCATTGTACACCTCAGACATAAATCCCAAACAGGAAGAAATGACAGTTTTTTTTTACCAATTTGAATCTACCTAAATTGACTCCTGAACAGGCGGACCTATTAGGTGGTCCTATGACAGAGACTGAAATTAGGAAATCCATAATCTAGTATGAAAAATGGGAAATTGCCCGGGTTAGACGGGCTTCCCGTTGAGTATTATAAGCAATTCTTGGACATCCTGGTTCCAGTGCTAAAGGAGGTATATAATGAAGTGTATACTTTACAGTCCCTACCCCCTACTTTTGGTGAAGCCCTGATATCTGTTCTGCCAAAGAAGGATAAGGACCCTTTGCAACCCTCTAATTACAGACCCATTAGCTTACTCAATGTAGACTGCAAGATTTTAACTAAGATCTTAGCAACTCGTTTAGAGAAAGTATCACCGGTTATCATACACCCAGCCCAAGTGGGCTTTATGAAAAATAGATCATGGACAGACAACATGAGGAGATTGATACACCTAATTAGCATTAACAGGGAAAAAAATGGTCCAATGGTTGCTCTTTCCCTCGACGCAGAGAAGGCTTTTGACCGTGTTCAGTGGGATTTTCTTTTTGCGACACTGTCAAATTTTGGGTTTAATAACCACTTTATTACATGGGTTAAAACACTATATAACAGCCCCAGGGCATCAGTCATAACCAACGGTGTAATATCGCCCTTCTTCAGTCTTAAAAGGGGCACGAGGCAGAGTTGCCCTCTTTCGCCTCTGCTTTTTAACATCTCGCTGGAACCGCTGGCTGTTGCTATAAGGGCGAACGCAGACATAAGGGGCGTAGAGGGGGGTGGCAAACAACATAAATTGCTACTGTATGCGGATGACATATTGGTCCTGTTAAAAGACCCAGATTACTCAACACCACATTTAATGGAAACAATACAATCATACTCAAATGTTTCAGGTTACAAAATTAACTGGATGAAATCTGAGGCCATGCCAATCACAGGGTTTTGTAATGGAAATACAATGACAAAATTCGGCTTTAAATGGATTCCTCGGGGAATGAAATATTTAGGAATTTCAATAAGCAGGGAAATAGAAGAAATGCCTGTGTTAAATTTTGAACCGATTCTACAAAAAATAAAGACTAACCTGGACAAGTGGGAAAAGATCAAACTTACACTGTGGGGAAAGGTGAATGTAATTAAAATGGTTGTGTCTCCACAGTTCAATTATACCTTAATGATGCTACCTGTCATTGTTCCCCCTGCAATATTTAGTCAATATGACACATTGATTAAGGAGTTTCTGTGGGAAAGGAAAAGACCCAGAATTAAGCTGACTAAATTATGTGCACCTAGAGACAAGGGAGGTTAGGGGTTACCGGATCCAAGATTATATTATATTTCTTTTGAGATGGCAAAACTAGCTAAACTTTGGATGGGACAGTATGAATTGGATTGGACTATTACTGAAAAATATCCTCCCCCTTCACACCTATTGAGTGCCTCTCTGAGTGCAGGTAGAACTACAAACCCTGTCATGTTACACTCACGGGACGTCTGGACAAAAGTGCACAGGTTGATTGGGTTGTCACAGTGTAAACAGTTGTATTCCTCCCCATGACAAAACCCTTTAATTAGCATTGGGACAACACCAGTTTACTGGAAGGGCTGGCATAACCATGGTATATGTACGCTGGATAATCTCTATGATGGTGTAGTGTTTATGTCATACAATGAACTGCTGAAGAAATACAACCTGACTGGACAGGAAAATTTCTGGAAATACCTGCAGATCAGGAACTGTGTCAAGTCACTCAAACAGCAAAATGAAGAAAACCTCATTCTGGATTACTTCGCAAGGCCACCTCATCATCATCGCGCTTCCACTTTTTACAGAACAATCAGCTACGCCATCAGCAGTGACTCTAAAAATTTAAAGGTTTTGTGGGAAAAGGACATTGGGTGCGTGTTCGGTGATGAGGAATGGATGAAAATTGTTTCACAGACTGGAAAATACATAAGGGAATGTAAAGGTAAATTTACACAGTACAAAATTATGCAGAGATATTACTGGACACCAGTGAGACTGAATAGAATGGGTCTTAAAAGTGACTTTATGTGCTGGAAATGTCAAAAGGATGCAGGTACACTGATACATTGTCTGTGGGAATGTCCATTTATAAGACCCCTGTGGTTGATTATTGTACGAATCCTGAGTGATTGGTTGGGTGAAACAGTGCCACTCTGTCCAAGACTCTGTTTGCTTGGTGATAGAGGACGGATGTCTCATATATCAAAAGGGAAGTTTTCCGTTATTATAATTGGGATCTCTGTAGCAGCCAGGGTTATCCTTAAGCACTGGAAAACCCCAAAAACCCCACAAGTTAAGGAATGGGTCAACCTGATGGTTAAAATGGCCTCATATGACAGGGACAACACTATTGCACCGGTCTGGGGACCATTTTGGTCTTACATTACTATAAGAGCCACCCAAAAAGATGACTCCTGAAGGCTCCCTTACTGATGACTGTCTCATGTTTTTGTATCTGGTAGATTTGTTTATTTATTTACTTATTTATTTATGTTCACTTATGTTTTTATATATTTGTCTTATTTTATACGCGATAGCCCCTCATATGTCAAGGTCAATTTATGTCAACCTCTCCAATGTTAAAAGACGTTTAACAGAATGTTTTGTTACTCTGTCATGTAAAAAATGTTAATAATAATGAAAAAAAATCAATAAATCTGTTTTCTAAGAGCTCAGAGGTCAGGTTTAACAAAGTGTTAAATGTAGCAACAGATAAAATTAAATTCAAGTAAATCAACTTGAAACTAAAACAATAATATAAGAAACAACAAACTTGCAGAGCATCAAGCAATAAATGAATGAAGTCGGAAAAGTGACAAAAATAACACTAAGGTAAAAAAAAACATGGTTTATTTAAAAAGATGAATAATTTGAAACGGTTTTGGTGATAAAGAATCATCTAGTAGCTGGTTAGATGAATCCGATCAAACAGGTGAACATGTCTCCCGTTCCCACTCTTTCCTATAATGGATGAAAGTGTGTATGTGTGTGTGAGCTGGTGGGCGGACGTCACCACAGCAGCTTGTTTCACATCTGTTCTGTGTGTTTGTGTCTACAGGTGAACTCTCTGCCAGTTCTCTGGCTCGTTGATGGGCAGCTAGTGGTCCCTCCTGGATACCTGTAAGTAAAAGACAAATCCTGATCAATGTTTAACATCAGCAGCTGAGCCTCTGTTTGTATGTCCACACTGTCTTCCTGCTGTTAAATGTGTGTGTCTGTCTCTGCAGGATGCCGGTGCACGACCCCCGCCACGCTGCAACCACCCAGAGCGCCTGCTGCTCACAGTAACTTTTCAGTGGATGCTTTCACTCCAGATCTTCTTTTTTTCTCTCCTGATCTGTGCCAGTGGCCCAGGTTTCTGCTTTGTTGCCTCAATATTTGTGTCCCATGGAAAGTTAAGGTTCTTGAGATTGGAAGGATGTATACCGGGGCTATTCAATTCGGTCCTACGAGGGCTGCAATCCAGCAGGTTTTCCATAAATCCCTGTTTCAACACACCTGACTCAAATTAATTAGTCATTGTGCAGAACTTGGTTGGCTGTTAGATCCATTAATTTGATGCAGGTGTGTTGAAACAGGGATGTATGGAAAACCTGCTGGATTGCAGCCCTCGTAGGACCGAATTGAATAGCACTGATGTATACCATTCCAGGCTAAAATCATAACAACAGATTGATTTTATACGTTTATTTTTGACCAGTCACCAATGCAATTTATCTGTGAAGCCATGCTGTTCCCCAGTAGCAAATGATGCTGTAACAAAAGGGGTCCTGTTACATCAACAAGGGTCCAGTAAAAGTAGTCCAGTAAAATAGTTGGTCCACAAGTCTTTTATCCATAAAAACTCATTGTAAGCGAAACCTGAAGGATTTTAAGGTGTACTTTTTTCCTTACTGTGAGTCACAATGGAAACACGAGTTCTCCTCTGACTGGTTTTTATTCTGTTTTGTGGCTGCAGGAAGAGGAAGCGAGATGACCACAGCGCGCCGCCATACGTTAAGAAGCCACCCAACGCCTTCATGCTCTTTCTGAAGGAGCAGAGGGTGAGTGTGGTGGCTGAACTTGGCCACACCGGGAGCCAGTGAACACCATCTTGGGGGAGAGAGTAAGTAAACTTGATCTGCTAAGCATCCTGTGTTGATGGATCTGAGAGGCTGACAGTATTTTGTGGT
The DNA here is from genome assembly GCF_017639745.1 of Melanotaenia boesemani. NCBI lineage: Eukaryota > Metazoa > Chordata > Actinopteri > Atheriniformes > Melanotaeniidae > Melanotaenia > Melanotaenia boesemani. The sequence goes on along the minus strand of NC_055684.1, from coordinate 80,464 downwards.
CTGTCCACAGTGGAAGTCCTTGTCCACCGAGCAGCAGGCAAAGTACTACCAGGAGGCAGACGCAGTCAGGCGCCGCCATGAGCAGCAGCACCCCCAGTGGTCCAGCAGGGACAACTACGTACGTACGCTGTGCTCAGACATGATCACCTCACTGCACTGATGCTGATGAAACGGTGACAGCAAAGAGTTTCTATCAGATGGTATCAGAGGAAAAATCAAATGTCTCTTTTTCACTTTTTAGGGCCAGAAGAGGAAGAGGAGGCGTCAGGGGAGCACAGCTCCCAGCAGCTCTGGAGGTAACACAAGACTTCATAGCATGTGTCCCATAGGTCCAAAGGTCCCAGATTGTTAAAACGTTATTGTTGAACAACGGAGACACACGTCGAAGAAATCAGATGATTAAAACTTTAAGATGAAGATCACAGTCAGGGTTAGAATTAAAATCGTTCTTGAAGTTGTCTCAGAAGGCTGATGGTGTTTTTGTATTTGTGTTGCAGCTTCCTCTTCTCAGCCTGAGGGAGGGTCTGCAGCACCAGCCTCTGATGTCTGAGTGGATCCTGCTAGGTCCTCCACTACTTCACCACCCCGAGCCCAGACAGAGTCCACCCATTCAGCATTATACTGATTTTTGGCCCTTAAATCCTTAAAGATAGCCAGTCAGTTAGTTCCTCTGAATGGCAGGAACCTTGGAGTCATTCTTGACCAGGATTAGTTCTTTAGTTCTCACATCAAACACGTCTCTAGAGCAGCTATCTTTCATTTAGCATGCCATGCCATGCCATGCTATTTTTATTTATGTAGCACTTTTAAAGAGTGCTACACAACAGGTAAAACACAGGACAGAAATAAAACACACTCTACAATTAAAAACTATATAAACACTAAAAACATAGAAGATACAAACAAACTGAACGGACGGTAAAAGTAACGTCAACCTCTCATTGAGTTAAAAGCCAAGAAATAAAAGTGTGATTTCAAACTAGATCTAAAAACATCAACTGAGGAAGCTCGTTCCAGAGCTTCGGGGCCACAACAGAAAACCTTCTCAGTTTCCAGCAACATCTGCTCAGCTGACTGCAGGGAACAAGGAAAGGTGTAGGTGCAGCAAGTTGGACAAAGATGAGGGCGCAAAACCATAAAAACACATAAAATTTCTTGACCTAGAATGGGTGGCAGGGCTTTTAGTTTTCATCCCGCTTTCTGTCTGTCTGGGGACAAAATGCTGACACACTTTCTGTTTTTAAGACAAAACTAAAAGTTGGCGTCCTTGATGAAGCTAATGTGTAATTTATTAACCTGATAATCAAATAATTTATCATAACATTTAAAATTCACTGAAACTGTTTAATCATTGATGTTTCTTCTCTCTTGTGGGCAGATGAGTGGCCGTGGTCTTCCAGTGTGGTCCCAGAACGTAGACCAGAAGTTCTGGGACAAACAGACTGAAATCCTCCTCAGAGCCTCTTCATCCATTTTTTATTTCAATTTCATGATTAACTTTTGTATATAGTTCTGTTTATAGTTCCATGTAAATAGTTACATTTAAGGTTTAATGTTTGTTTTTCTCTTGTTTTTGTTGCTCTACAGTGCTGACCATCCAACTGTAGAACATCCACCTTACATCTCCACCTGCAGCCAATAACATCAGCTTGTGTTAACATCCACCTCAAGTCTCCATCTACAGCCAACAACATCGGCTTGTTTTAACATCCACCTCAAGTCTCCACCTGCAGCCAACAACATCGGCTTGTGTTAACATCCACCTCAAGTCTCCATCTACAGCCAACAACATCGGCTTGTTTTAACATCCACCTCAAGTCTCCATCTACAGCCAACAACATCGGCTTGTGTTAACATCCACCTCAAGTCTCCACCTTCAGCCAACAACATCGGCTTGTGTTAACATCCACCTCATGTCTCCACCTGCAGCCAATAACATCAGCTTGTGTTAACATCCACCTCAAGTCTCCACCTTCAGCCAACAACATCGGCTTGTGTTAACATCCACCTCATGTCTCCACCTGCAGCCAACAACATCGGCTTGTGTTAACATCCACCTCATGTATCAACCTGCAGCCAACAACATCGGCTTGTGTTAACATCCACCTCATGTCTCCATCTACAGCCAACATCATCGGCTTGTGTTAACATCCACCTCTGTCTCCACCTGCAGCCAACAACATCAGCTTTCTGCCTCCACCTGCAGCCAACAACAACGGCGTTCTTCCTCCACCTACACCCAAAAACATCGGCTTTCTGCCTCCACCTGCAGCCAACAACATCGGCTTGCTGCCACCACCTGCACCCAAAAACATCGGCTTTCTGCCTCCACCTGCAGCCAACAACATCGGCTACCTACCTCCACCTGCAGCCAACAACATCGGCTTGCTGCCTCCACCAACAGCCGACAACAACGGCTTTCTGCCTCCACCTGCAGCCAATAACATCGCCTTACTGTCTTCACCTGCAGCCAACAACATCAGCTTTCTGTCTCCACCTGCAGCCAATAACATGGGCTTTCTGTCTCCACCAAAAATCCTTGTCTGTCTTCTAGTTGATGAGGGAGGTGCTGATCAAAGCTTCATGGTAAGTGACATGTTCCTGTTTAAATTGGACTTTTTCTTTAAACTGATTTCTCTCCTTTTGAGCAGGTTGAATCAGGGTAAGGCAGGCTGAAGCAGGATGAAGTAGGGTGAAGCAGAGTGAAGCATGATAAGGCAGGGTGATGCAGGATGAAGTAGGGTGAAGCAGGGTGAAGCAGGATCAAGCAGGGTGAAGTAGGGTGAAGCAGGAACAAGAAGGGTGAAGTAGGTTGATGCAGGTTCAGGTAGTGTGAAGCAGGAAAAAGCAGGATGAAGCATGACTAAGTAGGGTGAAGCAGAGTGAAGCAGGATAAGGCAGGGTGAAGCAGGATGAAGTAAGGTGAAGCAAGGTGAAGCAGGAAGAAGTAGGGTGAAGCAGGGTGAAGCGGGTTCAAATAGGGTGAAGCAGGACCATGCCGAGTGAATATAGGAAGAAGAAGGTTCAAGTAGGGTGAAGCAGGTTGAAGCAGGATGAAGTAGGGTGAAGCAGGATAAAGCAGGGTGAAGCAGGAACAAGCAGGGTGAAGCAGGATGAAGTAGGGTGAAGCAGGATAAGGCAGGGTGAAGAAGGACCAAGTAGTATGAAGCAGGGTGAAGTAGGATAAGGCAGGGTGAAGCAGGATGAAGTAGGGTGAAGCAGGGTGAAGCAGGATCAAGCAGGGTGAAGTAGGGTGAAGCAGGAACAAGAAGGGTGAAGTAGGTTGATGCAGGTTCAGGTAGTGTGAAGCAGGAAAAAGCAGGATGAAGCATGACTAAGTAGGGTGAAGCAGAGTGAAGCAGGATAAGGCAGGGTGAAGCAGGATGAAGTAAGGTGAAGCAAGGTGAAGCAGGAAGAAGTAGGGTGAAGCAGGGTGAAGCGGGTTCAAATAGGGTGAAGCAGGACCATGCCGAGTGAATATAGGAAGAAGAAGGTTCAAGTAGGGTGAAGCAGGTTGAAGCAGGATGAAGTAGGGTGAAGCAGGATAAAGCAGGGTGAAGCAGGAACAAGCAGGGTGAAGCAGGATGAAGTAGGGTGAAGCAGGATAAGGCAGGGTGAAGAAGGACCAAGTAGTATGAAGCAGGGTGAAGTAGGATAAGGCAGGGTGAAGCAGGATGAAGTAGGGTGAAGCAGCATGAAGGGGGACCAAGTAGGGTGAAGCAGAGAGAAGCAGGATCAGGCAGGGTGAAGCAGGTTTTAGGTAGTGTGATGCTTGGTGAAGCAGGATAAGGCAGGGTGAAGCAGTATGAAGTAGGTTCAAGTAGGGTGAAGCAGAGTGAAGCAGGATAAGGCAGGGTGATGCAGGATGAAGTAGGGTGAAACAGGATGAGGTAGTGTGAAGCAGGGTGAAACAGGATGGAGCAGGGTGAAGTAGGGTGAAGTAAGGTGAAGCAGAATGAAGTAGGTAGAAGGAGGATCAAGTAGGGTGAAGCAGGATAAAGCAGGGTGAGGTAGGATGAAGTAGGTTCAAGTAGGGTGAAGCAGGATAAGGCAGAGTGATGCAGGATGAAGTAGGGTGAAGCAGGTTCAAGCAGGTTCAAGTAAGGTGAAGCAGGGTAAAGCAGGACCAAGCTGAGTGAAATTGGATGAAGCAGGTTTAGGTAGGGTGAAGCAGGGTGAAGCAGAGTGAAGCAGGACCAAGCAGAGTGAAATAGGATGAAGCAGGTTCAATTAGGGTGAAGCAGGGTGAAGGAGGATAAAGTAGGGTGAATTAGGGTGAAACAGGATGAAGGAGGTTGAAGCAGCATGAAGTAGGGTGAAGCAGGAAAAAGCAGAGTGAAGCAGGACCAAGCAGAGTGAAATAGGATGAAGCAGGTTTAATTAGGGTGAAGCAGGGTGAAGGAGGATAAAGTAGGGTGATGCAGGATGAAGTAAGGTGAAGCAGGGTGAACCTGCTTCATCCTATTTCACTCTGCTTGGTCCTGCTTCACCCTACTTAAACCTGCTTCATCCTATTTCACTCGGCTTGGTCCTGCTTCACCCTACTTGAACCTACTTTATCCAGCTTCACCCTGCTTCACCTTACTTCATCCTGCATCACCCTACTTTATCCTCCTTCACCATGCTTCACCCTAATTGAACCTGCTTCATCCTATTTCACTCTGCTTGGTCCTGCTTCACCCTGCTTTTTCCTGCTTCACCCTACTTCATGCTGCTTCATCCTGTTTCACCCTGCTTGGTCCTGCTGCACCCTACTTGAACCTACTTTATCCTGCTTCACCCTGCTTCACCTTACTTCATCCTGCATCACCCTACTTTATCCTCCTTCACCCTGCTTCACCCTAATTGAACCTGCTTCATCCTATTTCACTCTGCTTGTTCCTGCTTCACTCTGCTTCACCTTACTTGAACCTGCTTCACCCTACCTAAACCTGCTTCATCCAATTTCACTCAGCTTGGTCCTGCTTCACCCTACTTGAACCTACTTTATCCTGCTTCACCCTGCTTCACCTTTCTTCATCCTAATTCACCCTACTTTATCCTCCTTCGCTCTGCTTCACCCTAATTGAACCTGCTTCATCCTATTTCACTCTGCTTGGTCCTACTTCACTCTGCTTCACTCTACTTGAACCTGCTTCACCCTACTTAAACCTTCTTCATGCTATTTCACTCGGCTTGGTCCTGCTTCACCCTGCTTTTTCTTGCTTCACCCTACTTCATGCTGCTTCATCCTGCTTCATCCTGTTTCAACATGCTTGGTCCTGCTTCACCCTACTATAACCAATTTCATCTTCCTTCACCCTGCTTCACCTTACTTGAACCTGCTTGAACCTGCTTCACCCTACTTTAACCAATTTCATCCTCCTTCACCCTGCTTCACCCTAATTGAACCTGCTTCATCCTATTTCACTCTGCTTGGTCCTGCTTCACCCTGCTTCACCCTGCTTCACCCTACTTGAACCTGCTTCACCCTACCTAAACCTGCTTCATCCAATTTTACTCAGCTTGGCCCTGCTTCACCTTACTTGAACTTGCTTCACCCTGCTTCACCCTACTTCATCCTGCATCACTCTGCCTTATCCTGCTTCACCCTGCTTCACCCTACTTAAACCTACTTCACCCTGCTTGTTCCTGCTGCACTCTACTTGAACCTACTTTATCCTCCTTCACCCTGCTTCACCCTACTTCAAAGCCGATATTGTTGGCTGCAGGTGGAGGCAGAAAGCCGATGTTTTTGGGTGCAGGTGGTGGCAGCAAGCCGATGTTGTTGGCTGCAGGTGGAGGTAGGTAGCCAATGTTGTTGGCTGCAGGTGGAGGCAGAAAGCCGATGTTTTTGGGTGTAGGTGGAGGAAGAACGCCGTTGTTGTTGGCTGCAGGTGGAGGCAGAAAGCTGATGTTGTTGGCTGTAGGTGGAGACAGCAAGCTGATATTGTTGGCTGCAGGTTGAGGAAGAAAGCCAATGGTTGAGTCTGCCGGTGGAGGCAGCAAGCCGATGGTAGTGTCTGCAGGTGGAGGCAGAAAGCTGATGCTGTTCTCTGTAGGTGAAGACAGAAGCCGATGTTGTTGGCTGCATGTGGATGCTGCAGGTGGAGGCAGTAAGCTGGTGTTGTTGGCTGCAGGTGGAGGCAGCAAGCTGATGTTATTGGCTGCAGGTGGATGTTAAAACAAGCCGATATTGTTGGCTGCAGGTGGACACAGAAAGCTGATGTTATTGGCTGCAGGTGGAGACAGAGGTGGATGTTAACACAAGCCGATGATGTTGGCTATAGGTGGAGACATGAGGTGGATGTTAAAACAAGCCGATATTGTTGGCTGTAGGTGGAGACATGAGGTGGATGTTAACACAAGCCGATGTTGTTGGCTGCAGGTGGAGATTTGAGGTGGATGTTAACACAAGCCGATGTTGTTGGCTGCAGGTGGAGACTTGAGGTGGATGTTAACACAAGCCGATATTGTTGGCTGTAGGTGGAGACATGAGGTGGATGTTAACACAAGCCGATGTTGTTGGCTGCAGGTGGAGACTTGAGGTGGATGTTAAAACAAGCCGATGTTGTTGGCTGAAGGTGGAGACTTGAGGTGGATGTTAACACAAGCTGATGTTATTGGCTGCAGGTGGAGATGTAAGGTGGATGTTCTACAGTTGGGTGGTCAGCACTGTAGAGCAACAAAAACAAGAGAAAAACAACCATTAAACCTTAAATGTAACTATTTACATGGAACTATAAACAGAACTATATACAAAAGTTAATCATGAAATTGAAATAAAAAATGGATGAAGAGGCTCTGAGGAGGATTTCAGTCTGTTTGTCCCAGAACTTCTGGTCTACGTTCTGGGACCACACTGGAAGACCACGGCCACTCATCTGCCCACAAGAGAGAAGAAACATCAATGATTAAACAGTTTCAGTGAACTTTAAATGTTATGATAAATTATTTGATTATCAGATTAATAAATTACACATTAGCTTCATCAAGGACGCCAACTTTTAGTTTTGTCTTAAAAACAGAAAGTGTGTCAGCATTTTGTCCCCAGACAGACAGAAAGCGGGATGAAAACTAAAAGCCCTGCCACCCATTCTAGGTCAAGAAATTTTATGTGTTTTTATGGTTTTGCGCCCTCATCTTTGTCCAACTTGCTGCACCTACACCTTTCCTTGTTCCCTGCAGTCAGCTGAGCAGATGTTGCTGGAAACTGAGAAGGTTTTCTGTTGTGGCCCCGAAGCTCTGGAACGAGCTTCCTCAGTTGATGTTTTTAGATCTAGTTTGAAATCACACTTTTATTCCTTGGCTTTTAACTCAATGAGAGGTTGACGTTACTTTTACCGTCCGTTCAGTTTGTTTGTATCTTCTATGTTTTTAGTGTTTATATAGTTTTTAATTGTAGAGTGTGTTTTATTTCTGTCCTGTGTTTTACCTGTTGTGTAGCACTCTTTAAAAGTGCTATATAAATAAAAATAGCATGGCATGGCATGGCATGCTAAATGAAAGATAGCTGCTCTAGAGACGTGTTTGATGTGAGAACTGAAGAACTAATCCTGGTCAAGAATGACTCCAAGGTTCCTGCCATTCAGATGAACTAACTGACTGGCTATCTTTAAGGATTTAAGGGCCAAAAATCAGTATAATGCTGAATGGGTGAACTGTGTCTGGGCTCGGGGTGGTGAAGTAGTGGAGGACCTAGCAGGATCCACTCAGACATCAGAGGCTGGTGCTGCAGACCCTCCCTCAGGCTGAGAAGAGGAAGCTGCAACACAAATACAAAAACACCATCAGCCTTCTGAGACAACTTCAAGAACGATTTTAATTCTAACCCTGACTGTGATCTTCATCTTAAAGTTTTAATCATCTGATTTCTTCAACGTGTGTCTCTGTTGTTCAACAATAACGTTTTAACAATCTGGGACCTTTGGACCTATGGGACACATGTTGTGAAGTCTTGTGTTACCTCCAGAGCTGCTGGGAGCTGTGCTCCCCTGACGCCTCCTCTTCCTCTTCTGGCCCTAAAAAGTGAAAAAGAGACATTTGATTTTTCCTCTGATACCATCTGATAGAAACTCTTTGCTGTCACCGTTTCATCAGCATCAGTGCAGTGAGGTGATCATGTCTGAGCACAGCGTACGTACGTAGTTGTCCCTGCTGGACCACTGGGGGTGCTGCTGCTCATGGCAGCGCCTGGCTGCGTCGGCCTCCTGGTAGTACTTTGCCTGCTGCTCGGTGGACAAGGACTTCCACTGTGGACAGACCACAAAATACTGTCAGCCTCTCAGATCCGAAACCAGCATCAACACAGGATGCTTAGCAGATCAAGTTTACTTACTCTCTCCCCCAAGATGGTGTTCACTGGCTCCCGGTGTGGCCAAGTTCAGCCACCACACTCACCCTCTGCTCCTTCAGAAAGAGCATGAAGGCGTTGGGTGGCTTCTTAACGTATGGCGGCGCGCTGTGGTCATCTCGCTTCCTCTTCCTGCAGCCACAAAACAGAATAAAAACCAGTCAGAGGAGAACTCGTGTTTCCATTGTGACTCACAGTAAGGAAAAAAGTACACCTTAAAATCCTTCAGGTTTCGCTTACAATGAGTTTTTATGGATAAAAGACTTGTGGACCAACTATTTTACTGGACTACTTTTACTGGACCCTTGTTGATGTAACAGGACCCCTTTTGTTACAGCATCATTTGCTACTGGGGAACAGCATGGCTTCACAGATAAATTGCATTGGTGACTGGTCAAAAATAAACGTATAAAATCAATCTGTTGTTATGATTTTAGCCTGGAATGGTATACATCAGTGCTATTCAATTCGGTCCTACGAGGGCTGCAATCCAGCAGGTTTTCCATACATCCCTGTTTCAACACACCTGCATCAAATTAATGGATCTAACAGCCAACCAAGTTCTGCACAATGACTAATTAATTTGAGTCAGGTGTGTTGAAACAGGGATTTATGGAAAACCTGCTGGATTGCAGCCCTCGTAGGACCGAATTGAATAGCCCCGGTATACATCCTTCCAATCTCAAGAACCTTAACTTTCCATGGGACACAAATATTGAGGCAACAAAGCAGAAACCTGGGCCACTGGCACAGATCAGGAGAGAAAAAAAGATCTGGAGTGAAAGCATCCACTGAAAAGTTACTGTGAGCAGCAGGCGCTCTGGGTGGTTGCAGCGTGGCGGGGGTCGTGCACCGGCATCCTGCAGAGACAGACACACACATTTAACAGCAGGAAGACAGTGTGGACATACAAACAGAGGCTCAGCTGCTGATGTTAAACATTGATCAGGATTTGTCTTTTACTTACAGGTATCCAGGAGGGACCACTAGCTGCCCATCAACGAGCCAGAGAACTGGCAGAGAGTTCACCTGTAGACACAAACACACAGAACAGATGTGAAACAAGCTGCTGTGGTGACGTCCGCCCACCAGCTCACACACACATACACACTTTCATCCATTATAGGAAAGAGTGGGAACGGGAGACATGTTCACCTGTTTGATCGGATTCATCTAACCAGCTACTAGATGATTCTTTATCACCAAAACCGTTTCAAATTATTCATCTTTTTAAATAAACCATGTTTTTTTTTACCTTAGTGTTATTTTTGTCACTTTTCCGACTTCATTCATTTATTGCTTGATGCTCTGCAAGTTTGTTGTTTCTTATATTATTGTTTTAGTTTCAAGTTGATTTACTTGAATTTAATTTTATCTGTTGCTACATTTAACACTTTGTTAAACCTGACCTCTGAGCTCTTAGAAAACAGATTTATTGATTTTTTTATTTTTTTATTAACATTTTTTACATGACAGAGTAACAAAACATTCTGTTAAACATCTTTTAACATTGGAGAGGTTGACATAAATTGACCTTGACATATGAGGGGCTATCGCGTATAAAATAAGACAAATATATAAAACATAAGTGAACATAAATAAATAAGTAAATAAATAAACAAACATGGGGTGTGACAGTACCTACCAGATACAAAAACATGAGACAGTCATCAGTAAGGGAGCCTTCAGGAGTCATCCTGTTGGGTGGCTCTTAAAGTAATGTAAGACCAAAATGGTCCCCAGACCGGTGTGTAACCCAGTGCTACCAATCGTAATTAAAATCTCAGTGGGAATAAATATGGTTAATTATTAAAATGTGCATTCATAAATATATTTTAAGTATGCTACAAGGAAAAGCTAAATAGCTGTAAAAGGACGATAAATATGTATTCTGTTAAACACACTAAGCAACTGATAACAATTTTGTCTGACGATAAAGCTGTATCCTGATAGGCGCACCGAACAGTCAATATCAGTTAATCTGACGCGGTGTTAGCCAATAAGGTCAAGGTTGAGCCCCTGGGTAGTGCGCAGCCTGCGTCTTACTCAGTCTCTAACCGGACGTTGACCAGAGAACCCCCTGCTCGTGTTTTACTCGTGCGATAAGAAAACTAAAGTGTGGAAATCTACGTTCTTCTAGTGATTCAGCTGGTTATTGATACCGGAGTGCCGAGTGCCACAGAAGCCCTGAGAAACCCCGTAGCTTTGTTAGCACGTTGCCCAGCAGCGGTCAGGTTTTTCTGTTCGGATCGGAGTTGTGGACTGCAGACGTGCAGGAGAGTGAACCCTTTTCCAGTACTGGATGGCGAGCCCAGCCCAAGAAGTCGGACAAACCGGTAGCTTGTAGCCCGACTGGCTACAAACACACTGAACACTGAACGAACACTTGAAGAGCATTGCTCAGACTATAAGGGACAAGACCCGGGTCTATTTCATTTATATTTTATTTTATTATTTTTTGGGGTGAAGAGAGCTCTCTAATTTTTCATTGTTACATTTAATCTTACTGTCAACTCTGCTCAATATATGGTTCTTCTCTAAATCAAAACTGTTGCCTGTGTCCTGTGTTGATTGCACCCCTAGGCTCCTTCGTGCTTAGAATCTGTCTGAACTGGCCTACTCTTCCTCTTCCTCTGGTACATAGAATAAAAGTAACTACAGTACTTTGCCATAACCAAACATCATAGGGGAGGTACAGAAAGAGCGCTGCAAGCGTTACAAAATAGTGGCGAGCTAGCCAGGAGCCTAGTGTGTCGTGTATCAACATTGGAATTACCCCCCGAAACTGATTGAACATTTTGGACATTGTTGGAATGGAGATTGTTGAAAAATTTGATGTTAAGGTTCCAAATGCACTCATTGTTAGTGGTTTTACTGGATCAGATAAGGATCAAGAACTTTTGGAGTAGATAGAACAATACGGCACAGTCAGTAGAGTATTAACCATCGAGTCATCAGAGTTTAAAAACAGTAGGATTATTGAATATGACTCCGGTGTGGCGCTCCAACGATTAGAAACTTCTTTGCCTTACACTTTCACGTCCGTTGACAATCCTGATCTTAAATATTGCATGAAAGCTCTGAAAGATGTGTACACCAAGACAGTAGCGAATGGTGCAACTGATATCTACCTCAGAGAGCTAAAGGGGTTAGCCAAGTTAAGTGGGAAAGATTTTGAGGATGTGTTGCGGGAGGTTATGTCTACCATTGCAAAGTCTATTGGTGATGAAGAAGCTGAGCCTACTGACACTGTAGACATTGTTGAGCCAAATATTCGTGTTGTTGAGCCCACACAGAGTTCAGTCTCACCCCCACACCATTCTCCAAAACCATTCCAGAATCCCTACCAGGGCCCCCTCAGACAAAATGTGACACCTCAAATGTTGAATCCAGGCGACCTTAGTCCACCTGAAATTCAGAAAATAGTGGTTGAGCATATTGTTAAAAGCACAGATAAGACACCTGGTGCCCATTCCTCATTAAGACTGCGTGCTTTTTCTGGAAAGACACCCAGACCTTACAGTGAAGCTGACTATGAAACGTGGCGCTTTCATGTCAACATACTGATTGAAGATCATTCTCTTTCCGAGATGGAAAAAACTCGGAAGATTCTGGAAAGTCTGCTTGCCCCCGCTTGTGATGTTATACGTCCTCTTGGGCCAGATGCAACTCCTAAAGACTACCTTAAGCTCTTGGATTCAGCCTTTGGCACAGTTGAAGACGGTGAGGAATTGCTTGTGCGATTCATGAACACTCTTCAAGATCCAGGCGGGAGACCCTCAGCTTACTTGCACCGCCTGCAGGTGGCACTCAATCTTGCAATGCGTAGAGGTGGGATTGAACACAGTGAAATGAACAGGCAGCTTGTGAAACAGTTTAATAGAGGCTGTTGGGATAATGGTCTATTGGCAGAACTGCAGTTAGAGCTAAAACAAAGAGATCCACCTTCTTTCGCCGAGTTGTTGCTCCTCATACGCACCGCTGAAAACCGACAAGAGATCAAAGACACACGAATGAAAAAACACTTTAATGCCACAAAACAAAAAGCAGTCTCCCACGAACAAACAGTCATTGAAATGAACATGAACACAACTGAAACAGAGTCAAGTAGTCTAAAAGAGCTTAAAAAACAAGTCGCTGATCTAAGAAGTCAATTAGCTGCGGCCACGAAACAAAAGAAACAGCCAGTCCCAAAGAGAGAATACACAAGGAAACCCGAAAATAAAAAACCTGACCCTGCAACCCTTGAAAACTTACCTTCACACAGCCGAGCCATGACTAGGCCCAAACCCTGGTATTGCTTCCGTTGTGGGGAAGATGGGCACATAGTTGCTAGCTGCGAGTCAGAACCAAACCCAGCTCTTGTAGCTGCCAAGCGAAAAGAACTGAGAGTGAGAAGACAAATATGGGACAGCCAACACAACCTTGTCCCTTTAAACTGAAGTCTGCCTCCGTTGTGGGACAAACAGAGGCTACTGAGGAGTTCATCCGTCCCACCCAGACCAAACAAAAGGAGCTTTCTAAAAAATGTGCAAACCTAAAGTCTCATACCAAACCAGACACCTTTAAGCTCCCATCTGGTCTAATTGGCACGAAGAGTACAGCCCAGGTGAAGGTGAATGGCCAACCTGTGAACTGTTTGCTAGACACTGGTTCCCAAGTCACAACTGTCCCTGAGTCATACTACAAGGAACATCTGTCTACCCAGGAGTTGAAGCCACTTTTTGAGCTCTTGGAAGTTGAGGGAGCTAATGGCCAGTCTGTACCTTACTTAGGCTATATCGAGATACAGATCACTTTCTTTAAAGATTTTTTTGGCGTCGAGGCTGACGTGCCCACACTTGCCTTAGTTGTCCCTGACGTGCGGGCTGTTTCACAGTCCCTTGTGCTAATCGGGACAAACACACTAGATGTACTTTATGAGATGTACAGTAATGCTTGTTCTGAACTGCAGCCAGCCACGCCCCATGGATATAAGGCAGTGTTAAAAGTCCTCGAGTCGCGCCACAAACAGTCTAAGGACAGCAGCCTTGGTTTGGTGACTATGCATAACAAGGAGCCCCAGTTAGTCCAAGCTGGTCAAACCGTTGTCCTCGAAGGCTGCATCGCTGCATCAGCCATTAACAGTGAAAAGTCAGTCCTGCTGGAGCACCCAAGTATGTCCACCTTACCTGAAAGTGTCCTTGTAAAGCCTTGCCTCCTTGACTTACCCGAGCGAGCACCGTACCTTGTCCCGGTCATACTTACCAACGAATCTCAACATGATGTGACGATCCCTCTAAGATGCGTAGTCGGTGAAATCAGCGCATACCAAAGGGTTCTGTCAAAAGAACATGCAGTGAATTCCTCCGAAGACCAAACTGAACACAAAACAAACATCACTTTCAACTTTGAGTCTTCCCCTGTCAGCGCTGAGTGGAAGGAACGCATAACGCAAAAATTAAACCAAATGCCGGAAGTTTTTGCACAAAATGACCTTGATTTTGGGAAGACCGGCCAAGTGAAACACACAATCAAATTATCAGATGAAACGCCATTTAAACACAGGGCGCGCCCTATACATCCAAGCGACCTCGAAGCTGTTCGTAAGCACTTACAAGATCTCCAACTAGCTGGCGTAATCAGAGAATCCACCTCCCCTTTCTCTTCGCCTATCGTAGTGGTGCGCAAGAAAAATGGTGAGGTCCGTCTCTGTATAGATTACAGGAAGCTAAACATGCAAACGGTGAAGGATGCTTATGCCCTCCCAAATTTGGAGGAGACGTTCTCCACTTTAACAGGTTCACGTTGGTTCTCCGTCCTTGACTTAAAGTCAGGATTCTACCAGATTGAGGTGAAGGAGCTGGACAAACCAAAAACCGCATTTGTGTGTCCCATCGGCTTTTGGGAATTCAATAGAATGCCCCAAGGCATCACAAATGCACCCAGCACCTTCCAACGCCTCATGGAAAAATGTATGGGAGATATGAACTTAAAAGAGGTGGTAGTGTTTCTCGACGATATCATTGTTTTCTCAAAGACGCCTGAGGAACATGAGATCCGTTTAATGAAAGTTCTAAATCGGCTCAAAGAATACGGCCTTAAGCTCTCCCCCGACAAATGCAGATTTTTTCAAAGTTCTGTACGATATCTTGGCCACATTGTATCCCACAGAGGGGTAGAGACCGACCCTGAAAAGGTGAAAGCCCTGAGTACTTGGCCTATCCCCCGTGATCTTAAACAGCTCCGCTCCTTCTTAGGCTTTTCGGGTTATTACAGGCGCTTTGTTCAGGACTATTCCACCATCGTAAAACCCCTCACAGACCTTACAGCCGGTTACCCGCCTCTAAGAAAAGGTTCAAAACCCAAAACCAAGTCAGCCCAATATCATGACCCCAAAATGCCATTCGGTGACAGATGGACTTCTGCCTGTGAACTTGCTTTCCAAACGATCATTCAAAAGCTCAGTAATGCGCCTGTCCTAGGTTTTGCTGACCCTAAGTTGCCCTACACGCTCCACACCGATGCTAGCACTACAGGGCTTGGCGCAGCCCTCTATCAGCAGCAAAACGGCCAGACTAGAGTTATAGCGTATGCTAGTCGCGGGTTGTCTAAGAGTGAGTCACGTTACGCCGCCCACAGGCTAGAATTCCTAGCCCTCAAGTGGGCTGTAACCGAAAAATTTGCTGACTATTTGTATGGAAATCAGTTCACAGTCATGACTGATAGTAACCCCTTGACTTACGTGTTGACTACAGCTAAGATGGATGCCATGAGTTACAGGTGGCTAGCTGCTCTGTCCACATTTAACTTTAAGCTCCAGTACAGAGCAGGCAAGCTTAACTCTGACGCAGATGGTCTGTCCAGGCGGCCACATGGCGAGCTTATTAATGATGCTGTGTCCCAAAAAGAGCATGACCGCATACAGCAGTTCACACAAACTCACCTGTCCCCAACAGAGAGTAGTTTAGGTCCAGAAGTAGTGTCTGCTGTTTGCGAGAAACATCTTGTCTGCAGCTCTCCAAATGACATCAGCCCGCCTGTGCACTTACTAGCCATCAATGAAGCAGCCATCCCTGACGAGTGTGTCAATGAAAGTGACTGTGGCGGTCTCCCGATTGTGCCCCATATGTCTCCTGGACAAATAAAAAACGAACAAAGAACAGATCCCTGCCTGCGAGAAGTCATAACACAAATCGAAACAAGCGAAAAAGTACCACCAGCAGTACGAACAGAGCTTCCCGACATCAACATATTACTGAGAGAGCTAAACAGACTTGAACTTCACAATGATGTCTTGTATCGGACACGGCAAGATGGAGGAAATGTTACTTACCAACTGGTCTTACCTGAACAGCTCCGTAATGCAGTCTTTCAAGGTCTCCACTGTGATATGGGCCACCTAGGCACTGAACGTACCCTTGACCTTGCTAGAGCCCGATTTTATTGGCCCCGCATGGCATCAGACATTGAGAACAGGATAAAATCGTGCAATCGCTGTGTTAGACGCAAATCCCCTCCTGAAAAAGCTGCCCCGCTCGTAAATATAAAGTCCACCAGGCCCCTTCAGTTGGTGTGCATGGACTTCCTGTCCATCGAGCCTGATCGCAGCAATGTTAAGGATGTGCTCGTACTAACAGACCATTTCACGAAATACTCACTTGCCATTCCAACTGCAAATCAAAGAGCTCAAACTGTAGCTAAAGCCCTTTGGGATCATTTCATTGTCCATTATGGAGTCCCCGAACAGCTGCTAAGTGACCAAGGGCCAGATTTCGAGTCCCATCTGATACAAGAACTCTGTAAAATCATGGGCATCCGCAAAATCCGGACAACCCCATATCACCCTAGAGGTAACCCGGTCGAACGCTTTAATCGAACCCTTTTAAGCATGCTGGGTACCCTGGAGGAAAAAGACAAGTCACAGTGGCACAACTTCATCAAACCACTTGTACACGCGTATAATTGTACAAAAAATGACACAACTGGTTTTGCGCCATATGAACTTATGTTTGGGCGTCAGCCGAGGCTGCCAGTCGATTTAGCATTCGGTCTGCCCTTCAACAATAAAAGTTTCAAGTCACATTCTCAGTACATTGAAAATCTCAAGACAACTCTTCAAGAAAGCTACAAACTAGCAGCTGAAAATGCAAACAAAATGGCTGAAAGAAACAAAACAAGATTTGACTTGCGCATTAAGCCCTCAAAGTTAGAACCTGGTGACAGAGTTTTGGTCCGTGCAGTCCGGCTCAGGGGTAAACACAAACTAGCCGACAAGTGGGAAACTGGTATTCACATTGTGGTGGACCAAGCAGGTGACTTACCAGTATATACTATCAAGCCTGAAACGAAACAGGGTCCAGCCCGTACGGTCCACCGTGATCTCTTGCTCCCCTGCGGTTTTCTTGCACCTACGGAAGAGACCCCTGTCAAACCAAAACGTGCCCCCAGACCAAATACTCGACAAAGTCTTGAGCAAAATGAGGACTGTGATTTTTCAGAGCCAGAACTTGAGGATGTCTATTGGTTCAAAGAGCAGCCTGTACACGATCCCCTAATATTCACTCGTATCTGTGGGAACCCAAACCCAGTGGCATGCTCAAAAGACCCTAAACCCTCTGAAAATGAAAACCAACCTGAAAATGACAACCTCCCTGGATGTGGAAACTTACCTGAAAATGACAGCTCACCTGAATGTGGAAACTTACCTGAAAATGACAACCTACCTGAATGTGGAAACCTACCTGCATGTGGAAACTTGGATGAAAGAGAAACAGATGGAGAAAAGTTAAACAATGACATGGAAACTGAGTGTGAAACCAACTTGCCTACCATACCTACCTGTGAGGAGAAAGGAACTATGAACGGAAATGAAACTAAGCAAAATCAAATGACTTCAACTGATGGCGAAGCCGACACAAGCACCGAAACTGCAAAGACTGTGAGACGCTCAGAGAGAACTACAACCCAACCAGAGAGATTACAGTACAGTCAATTGGGTAATCCTCTGATAGCCATTGCTCAGTCCCTGTTCCATGGACTAAGCCTTGCTTTTACCAGTGCCCTGTCAGAGGCTGAGGAAATACTCCCAAAGACCCCCATTTCGCCTGTTATTTCTAGGCAACCGATCCCATGCAAAGGGACTTGCATGAGTCTAGGGGGGGAAGGTGTAACCCAGTGCTACCAATCGTAATTAAAATCTCAGTGGGAATAAATATGGTTAATTATTAAAATGTGCATTCATAAATATATTTTAAGTATGCTACAAGGAAAAGCTAAATAGCTGTAAAAGGACGATAAATATGTATTCTGTTAAACACACTAAGCAACTGATAACAATTTTGTCTGACGATAAAGCTGTATCCTGATAGGCGCACCGAACAGTCAATATCAGTTAATCTGATGCGGTGTTAGCCAATAAGGTCAAGGTTGAGCCCCTGGGTAGTGCGCAGCCTGCGTCTTACTCAGTCTCTAACCGGACGTTGACCAGAGAACCCCCTGCTCGTGTTTTACTCGTGCGATAAGAAAACTAAAGTGTGGAAATCTACGTTCTTCTAGTGATTCAGCTGGTTATTGATACCGGAGTGCCGAGTGCCACAGAAGCCCTGAGAAACCCCGTAGCCTTGTTAGCACGTTGCCCAGCAGCGGTCAGGTTTTTCTGTTCGGATCGGAGTTGTGGACTGCAGACGTGCAGGAGAGTGAACCCTTTTCCAGTACTGGATGGCGAGCCCAGCCCAAGAAGTCGGACAAACCGGTAGCTTGTAGCCCGACTGGCTACAAACACACTGAACACTGAACGAACACTTGAAGAGCATTGCTCAGACTATAAGGGACAAGACCCGGGTCTATTTCATTTATATTTTATTTTATTATTTTTTGGGGTGAAGAGAGCTCTCTAATTTTTCATTGTTACATTTAATCTTACTGTCAACTCTGCTCAATATATGGTTCTTCTCTAAATCAAAACTGTTGCCTGTGTCCTGTGTTGATTGCACCCCTAGGCTCCTTCGTGCTTAGAATCTGTCTGAACTGGCCTACTCTTCCTCTTCCTCTGGTACATAGAATAAAAGTAACTACAGTACTTTGCCATAACCAAACATCATAGGGGAGGTACAGAAAGAGCGCTGCAAGCGTTACAGGTGCAATAGTGTTGTCCCTGCTACTTAATTTGTAGAGCATACACTCATATGAGGCCATTTTAACCATCAGGTTGACCCATTCCTTAACTTGTGGGGGTTTTGGAGTTTTCCAGTGCTTAAGGATAACCCTGGCTGCTACAGAGATCCCAATTATAATAACGGAAAACTTCCCTCTTGATATATGAGACATCCGTCCTCTATCACCAAGCAAACAGAGCCTTGGACAGAGTGGCACTGTTTCACCCAACCAATCACTCAGGATTCGTACAATAATCAACCACAGGGGTCTTATAAATGGACATTCCCACAGACAATGTATCAGTGTACCTGCATCCTTTTGACATTTCCAGCACATAAAGTCACTTTTAAGACCCATTCTATTCAGTCTCACTGGTGTCCAGTAATATCTCTGCATAATTTTGTACTGTGTAAATTTACCTTTACATTCCCTTATGTATTTTCCAGTCTGTGAAACAATTTTCATCCATTCCTCATCACCGAACACGCACCCAATGTCCTTTTCCCACAAAACCTTTAAATTTTTAGAGTCACTGCTGATGGCGTAGCTGATTGTTCTGTAAAAAGTGGAAGCGCGATGATGATGAGGTGGCCTTACGAAGTAATCCAGAATGAGGTTTTCTTCATTTTGCTGTTTGAGTGACTTGACACAGTTCCTGATCTGCAGGTATTTCCAGAAATTTTCCTGTCCAGTCAGGTTGTATTTCTTCAGCAGTTCATTGTATGACATAAACACTACACCATCATAGAGATTATCCAGCGTACATATACCATGGTTATGCCAGCCCATCCAGTAAACTGGTGTTGTCCCAATGCTAATTAAAGGGTTTTGTCATGGGGAGGAATACAACTGTTTACACTGTGACAACCCAATCAACCTGTGCACTTTTGTCCAGACGTCCCGTGAGTGTAACATGACAGGGTTTGTAGTTCTACCTGCACTCAGAGAGGCACTCAATAGGTGTGAAGGGGGAGGATAAATATTTTTCAGTAATAGTCCAATCCAATTCATACTGTCCCATCCAAAGTTTAGCTAGTTTTGCCATCTCAAAAGAAATATAATATAATCTTGGATCCGGGAACCCCTAACCTCCCTTGTCTCTAGGTGCACATAATTTAGCCAGCTTAATTCTGGGTCTTTTCCTTTCCCACAGAAACTCCTTAATCAATGTGTCATATTGACTAAATATTGCAGGGGGAACAATGACAGGTAGCATCATTAAGGTATAATTGAACTGTGGAGACACAACCATTTTAATTACATTCACCTTTCCCCACAGTGTAAGTTTGATCTTTTCCCACTTGTCCAGGTTAGTCTTTATTTTTTGTAGAATCGGTTCAAAATTTAACACAGGCATTTCTTCTATTTCCTTGCTTATTGAAATTCCTAAATATTTAATTCCCTGAGGAATCCATTTAAAGCCGAATTTTGTCATTGTATTTCCATTACAAAACCCTGTGATTGGCATGGCCTCAGATTTCGTCCAGTTAATTTTGTAACCTGAAACATTTGAGTATGATTGTATTGTTTCCATTAAATGTGGTGTTGAGTAATCTGGGTCTTTTAACAGGACCAATATGTCATCCGCATACAGTAGCAATTTATGTTGTTTGCCACCCCCCTCTACGCCCCTTATGTCTGCGTTCGCCCTTACAGCAACAGCCAGCGGTTCCAGCGAGATGTTAAAAAGCAGAGGCGAAAGAGGGCAACTCTGCCTCGTGCCCCTTTTAAGACTGAAGAAAGGCGATATTACACCGTTGGTTATGACTGATGCCCTGGGGCTGTTATATAGTGTTTTAACCCATGTAATAAAGTGGTTATTAAACCCAAAATTTGACAGTGCTGCAAAAAGAAAATCCCACTGAATACGGTCAAAAGCCTTCTCTGCGTCGAGGGAAAGAGCAACCATTGGACCATTTTTTTCCCTGTTAATGCTAATTAGGTGAATCAATCTCCTCATGTTGTCTGTCCATGATCTATTTTTCATTAAGCCCACTTGGTCTGGGTGTATGATCACCGGTAATACTTTCTCTAAGCGAGTTGCTAAGATCTTAGTTAAAATCTTGCAGTCTACATTGAGTAAGCTAATGGGTCTGTAATTAGAGGGTTGCAAAGGGTCCTTATCCTTCTTTGGCTGAACAGATATCAGGGCTTCACCAAAAGTAGGGGGTAGGGACTGTAAAGTATACACTTCATTATATACCTCCTTTAGCACTGGAACCAGGATGTCCAAGAATTGCTTATAATACTCAACGGGAAGCCCATCTAACCCGGGCAATTTCCCATTTTTCATACTAGATTATGGATTTCCTAATTTCAGTCTCTGTCATAGGACCACCTAATAGGTCCGCCTGTTCAGGAGTCAATTTAGGTAGATTCAAATTGGTAAAAAACAAACAAACTGTCATTTCTTCCTGTTTGGGATTTATGTCTGAGGTGTACAATGCCTCATATTGTTGTAAAACTTTATTAATTTCTTTGGTTGCCGTCATTGTTGTACACCCTTTTCTAATGGCTGCGATGAAGTTGCTGGAATTCCGTTGTTTTAATTGTCTGGCCAGCAGTTTGCCCGTTTTTCCCCCTTCTTCATAAAAGGCTATCCCCAACCTAAATAAAGCGTATTCTACCTTCTTGTTATATTTTTCCTGAAGTTCAAATTTGAGTTTACAAATGTTCTGATATGACTGATCCGAAAAATGTTGTGCCAGTTCCCTTTCCCGCACTCTAATTTGAGTCTCTAATTCTTTGATTTTGCCTATATCCTCCTTCTTTTTAGATGCATATGCTATGATTTTTCCCCTAATGTATGCTTTTGACTCTTCCCATTCAGTCGACCTTCTGTCGACACTGCCCGTATTTATGTCTAAAAAGGACAAAAGATCTTCTTTTCTAGATGCTGTAAATGTCTCATCATGCAACAATGACGTGTTTAGTCTCCATCTCCCTCTCTTCTCTGTGTCGTTATTTATATCGATCCCCAGCTCTATAGCGGCATGGTCAGACAGAGCTATTGCATTAATTTTGCAATACGCAACTTGTTTAGCAATGTTGTTTGATATCAAGAACATGTCAATTCTCGAGTAGGATTTATGACAGTGCGAGAAAAAAGTATACTGTCTTTCGCGTGGATTTGTTAGCCGCCAGATATCTACAAGACCGTTATCCTCACTTAACATATGGATTGCAGCCCTGTCTTTAGGCACTAATGGGCTGGTAAACACGCTTCGATCAATAAGGCGTCCCAGACCTGATTAAAGTCTCCTGCAAGGATAATATCCCCCTCCATGTCCCCCAGTATTTTATTTACCTCATGAAAGAAATTGGGGTTCCCAATAGTTGGCGCATAAATATTACACAGTATAATATTGCTACCATTTATGTTGGCCTGAAGACAAATCATTCTACCCTCACTATCTTTCATTTGTTTAATTAAAGTAAAGTTGAGATTCTTGTGTATCAATATAGTGACCCCATTACGTCTGCTGGAGAAGGAGCTATGGAGGTGGATTTGTTAGCCGCCAGATATCTACAAGACCGTTATCCTCACTTAACATATTGTAGTAATTTTTCTCTAGTATTTAATATTCCCGCTGCCACCACCTTTGTTTATCTGGTCTGGTCCGGTTTCAGAGGCAAAGGGAGCACTCACCACAACCCACTTGGAATAACTAACTACAAAAGTTTATGTAAACATAACAAAACCAAAATCTATCATAAGACGTCCGGGCTGGCGGGTCAGCACAGGCACTTCAACAGGCTAGGCAGCTCCTCCGCTGTCCCGTACACCAACTCTGCACACAAAAAGAAAGCAGGTCACACACCCTCAAAAAGGCACGGCACACAAGGCTTTCTGCCAGCAGTACACTGCAAATCAGGGGATTCACTCCCACACCACCCCAAGAAGAGCCACTACAACCAGTATGTTGGCGCCTCCGTCCTGGTCGGACGCCTGTTGCAGCAGCTCCAGTTCTGCGGGTGCTTTTACTGTTATTTAGTATTTATTTAGTATTTATTTTATCTTTCCTTTGGTTTTTCGCTGTGTTTATTATTTATTGCAACGGAACAGCAATGGTTTTTGTATGCTCCAAGTTCTTCTTTTCACTTTTATTGCTGCTCTCGTTACTCCTCGTAACCCGGAGCAACGCTCACAGTGGCAGGCCCATTGTTTACTCTCGCGACCAGCTGTTAGCGCTGAGTAAACCTGTACTGTCGCCGGGGGTCAGGCACGATATCCCGAAGGAGCTACGGAGGAGACGCCGGGGATGCAGAGCCGGAGTGAGGGTGAAGGCAAGGAAGTGGAGATACAAGCCTGCTGTTCCTGCCATCATAATGGGGAATGTGCGCTCTCTGGCGAACAAGATGGACGAGCTGGCGGCGCTGATTAAAACACAGAGGGAGTACCGTGGGTGCAGTTTACTGAGTTTTACGGAGTCGTGGCTGCACTCACATATTCCGGACCACAGCGTTGCTATACCCGGCTTTGTGACCGTGCGGGCGGACAGAGACGTGACAGACAGCGGTAAGAAGAAGGGAGGCGGGATTGTGCTTTATGTGAATGAACGTTGGTGCAATCCCGGACACGTCCGTGTCAAGGAACGTCTCTGCAACCCAAACGTGGAACTGCTGGCTGTTGGGCTACGGCCGTATTACTTGCCAAGAGAGTTTACATCAGCCATTGTGTTAACTGTTTACATTCCCCCATCAGCTGATGCGGAGGCCGCCGCTGACGTCATCAGCTCCGTCGTCTCCCGGTTGCAGACGCAGCAACCAAATGCCTTCATGGTAATCACAGGGGACTTTAATCATGCTAGCATGGACAGAACACTGACTGACTTCACTCAGTATGTGGACTGCTCCACTCGGGACAATAAAACTCTGGACCTACTGTATGCAAACGCACAGGGAGCATACAGTGCAACCGCCCTTCCCCCCCTTGGCAGATCAGATCACAACCTGGTTCTGCTTTCACCAAAGTATGTGCCTATTGTCCGGCGGCAGCCTGTGCCCACAAGGAGAGTGAGGAGGTGGACACAGGAGGCTGAGGAGGCCCTGCAGGACTGCTTTGACTGCACAGACTGGGATGCACTCCGCCTGCCTCATGGGGAGGACATCAACAATATGACGGACAGCATCACGGAATACATCAAATTCTGTGAGGACACTGTCATGCCCTCCAGGACTGTTAGATGCTTCCCAAACAACAAGCCGTGGATCACTAGCGACCTGAAGACCCTACTCAACAAGAAGAAGAGAGCCTTCAGGTCTGGAGACAGGGAGGAGCTGAGGAGGGTGCAGCACCAACTGAGGGACAAGTTGAGGGAGTGTAAGGACTCTTACAAGAGGAAGCTGGAGGCCAAACTCCAGAAGAACAACATGAGGGAGGTGTGGTCTGGAATGAAGGAGATCACAGGATGTGGGGGGAGAGGCAGACTGACTGATGGTAATAGGGAGAGAGCTAACGAGCTTAACACCTTTTTCAACAGGTTTAGCTCTCAGACTCCCCCTGTCTCCTCTGCCCCTACCCCAGCCATCCCACACCTCCCCCCTCTTCCAACTGCTCCACTGCTCTCCCCCCCCCCCCCCCCTACAGTGAGCCCACTGGATCAGACTGGACTTCAACCCATAACACCTCCCCCTGCCCCAACCCCTTCCCCTGGCTTGACTGTAACAGCCTGGCAGGTGAGGAGACAGCTGGAGAGAGTGAACAGACACAAGGCTGCTGGCCCGGACGGTATCAGCCCCAGGATACTGAGGACCTGTGCCAGCCAGCTGTCTGTAGTTCTCCAGCACCTCTTCAATCTGAGCCTCAGCCTGGAGAAGGTGCCACAACTTTGGAAGACCTCCTGCCTGGTTCCTGTTCCTAAGAAGTCATCTCCATCTGGCCTCAGTGATTACCGTCCAGTTGCCCTTACATCACATGTGATGAAAGTGCTGGAGAGGCTGGTGTTGGCCCACCTGAGGCCGCTGGTGAAACCTTCTCTCGACCCTCTGCAGTTTGCCTACCGGCCACGTGTGGGGGTGGATGATGCTGTCATCTATCTGCTGCAGCGAGCTCACTCGCACCTGGATGGTAGTGGAGGCATTGTGAGAGTCACATTCTTTGACTTCTCCAGTGCCTTCAACACCATCCAGCCTTCTTTACTGAGTGGGAAGCTGCGGCTGATGGGTGTCGGCGGGTCCTCTGTCTCCTGGATCGCTGATTACCTGACGGACAGGCCGCAGTTTGTCCGGCTGGGCGGTGTCCTGTCTGATGTGGTGATGAGTGATGTAGGAGCCCCGCAGGGCACTGTGCTCTCTCCATTCCTGTTCACCTTATACACCACAGACTTTCAGTACAACTCAGAGTCATGTCACCTTCAGAAATATTCTGACGACTCTGCAGTTGTTGGGTGTATAAGTGGTGGACGGGAGGAGGAGTACAGGGGGCTGGTGGACGGATTTGTGGAGTGGGCGGGTAAGAATCACCTGCTGCTTAATGTGGACAAGACCAAAGAGATGGTGTTAGACTTCAGGAAGAAGGGATCAGCTCCACAGCCCCTCTGCATCCTGGGTAGTGATGTGGACACGGTTGAGGAATATAAATACCTGGGAGTGACTATTGATAACAGACTGAGCTGGAAGACCAACAGCACAGCTGTGTACAAGAAGGCCTGCAGCAGACTCTACTTCCTGAGGAAGCTGCGGTCGTTCAACGTGTGCAGCAAGATGCTGGAAATCTTTTACCAGTCTGTTGTGGCCGGTGCCCTGTTCTCATCTGTGGTCTGCTGGGGGGGCAGCATTGCAGCCAGTGACACCAACAGACTGAACAAACTGATCAGGAAGGCTGGCTCTGTCATTGGCTGCAGACAGGACACTTTAGAAGCAGTGATGGAGAGGAGGACACTGAACAAACTGTTATCTATCCTGGATAACCCGGACCACCCTCTCCACCCTGTGCTGGACAGACAGCGGAGCTCCTTTTCCAAAAGGCTCAGACAGCTTCGCTGTCTCAAGGACCGCTTCAGGAAATCTTTCCTGCCACACGCAATAAGACTGTTTAACTCATCATCATGGTCTCAGAGATAACAATATGAGTGACTGTTGTAACTGGTGAATCTTTGCACTGACTGGATCAACCTTGCACAGTTAAACTCCTCATCTTCACTACTAATCATTGCACTGGACTATATTATTCGCTGGCTATTCTCACTCTTACTGTGTATAGCTAAATACCTAATTGTATAAGTCTTGTAAATATTGAAATTTTTATACTGTTTTTCATTTTTTTTTTTGCTACCTTAAGAAGCACAACTGCTAAATGACTGTACCGCTGCAACACCTAAATTTCCCAGCTTGGGATGAATAAAGTACTTCTATTCTATTCTATTCTATGAGCAAGCAAATAAAATAACCCTAGGGGGAAGAAAAGCGCTGCTCATCCAGTTTAGCTGCCTCTTTTGACTACTCGCCGACTCAGACGATGTGAATTAATAAATCCTAAAAGACTCAAAATAATCAAAATACATCACTTGGATATCCAATAGACTAACACACATAAAAATAAGGTATGGTTAAAAGAATCAGACTTATCCTCCCCCTGTCTGACGACAAGACCCCGCCGTGGGGTCTAGATACAGGAATTTCCCACAGGGCAGGAAGGCGTCGTCGACTCTGCGTCAGGTCGGACAAGTCGGCTGCAGGCTGGACGGTGTCTCGTGCAGCTATTATCAGGATGTCGCAGGGAGTTTAAGCCCGCAGGCAAGGCACACTCTAATCCCCGGTCCCTATCGCTGTCTAAAGGAGGCACCCAGCCTCCCCTCCTAGCCAGTGCGACGAAGCTCCCCTGCTCAGCTGTCTTCGCTGCCGGCAGCACTATAAGCTGCGAACAGCACCCACCCGTCATGGTGCGCTTCTCCAGTTCCAGTTCACAATCCACCAGCTTCTCTTCCAGTTTTCTGCACCCGTTTCCAGCATCCCTCCTTCTTCCCTCACCTCTCATTTATCTCCTCTCAATCTCCCTCGTTGTATTCAATCACTTCCCCCACAGGTGGATCACATTACTCATCAAGCGTCAGCGCCACCCACACTACACTCCTCCCTCCCCTAAGGAAGAGGACTCGTCCTCGAGTCAACATGAAGAGTCATAATCCTTAAACCAGGCAGGCGCCCTTCTTTCACGCACAGGACGCTTCTCTCCTACCAAATCCAGGTGACCCTCTCCTCTCGGTGGGGGCAGTGGTTCATGTTCCTGGGTTATCCCGACATCCACTTCCCCATGATGGTCTGACATCTGAACCTCTGCCTCTCCTCCAGGGGAGTTCCCCTCACCCTCATGTGCAGAAGGAGGGGCATACGACCCACCAGCTCTTTCTCTGCTCCTTGTATCAGGTCTGCCTTGACTCTGCATCCCCTCTGAACACCTTTGGGGGTCTGCCTCCACATCTTGAGCTGGTAATGGTTCTGTAGGCGACACATAGGGTTTAAGGCGATTAAAATGCACAACCATCTCTGTACATCCTCCTACTGGTGCCAACCGATACAATACTTCCGTAACTCTCTCCACTATCCTATAAGGACCTTTAAAATGCCTCTGCAGCTTAGGACATAATCCTTGCTTCCTAGCCTTGTTAGAAACCCACACCAGTTCTCCTTCAGAGTAATACTGAAAATTCTCTCTGTAGTCAAAATGGTCTTTTTGACGGTCTGAGGCCTTAGCCTGATGCTTCCGCACTGCCTCTATCACTGTTGACAATGTCTCCATTAAATGCCTGACATACGTGTTAGCTGACGCAAATGTCCTCTCAGCTCCCACATCAAGCATTATGTCCACAGGAAGAACCATCTCCCTCCCAAACAAAATCTTACATGGGGTATAGCCCGTACTGGCATGCACACTGCTACGATAAGCCATCATCACATATGGTAATAAAGTGTCCCAGTTGGTTTGATTTTCCCTTACAAACAGTGACAGCATGCACAATAACGTGCGATTAAATCGCTCAACAAGGCCATCTGACTGGGGATGGTATGGGGACGTCCTTGTTTTGTGAATGTTTAACAACTGGCACAATTCCTTAAACAATGTGGACTCAAAAGACCGGCCCTGATCTGAATGAAGACTTCGGGGGGCCCCAAACCTACATACCCACTCCTCCACCAACACCTTGGCTATAGTCTGGGCCTCCTGGTTAGGTATAGGATACGCTTCTGTCCATTTTGAAAAATAATCTCCTATAACCAAAACATACTTGTTTTTGCCGCTCGTCTCAGGCAAAGGGCCCAAAATATCAAGTGCCACTCTCTCGTATGGTCTAGATGCCGCCACTGATTGGAGGGGGGCACATGGGGGACGACCCTGCATCTTCCGAGAGGCACAATCAACACACTGCCTACACCATTCTCTCACATCACCAAACCACCCCAGCCAATAAAAACGGTCCTTTATTTTCCCCTGTAATTTCTGTACTCCTAGATGGCCACCAGTAGGGGAGTCATGCAACTGAGCTAAAACCTCCGGGACCAATGCCCGAGGAAGAACAACCTGAACCCGTGATGCATCAGACCCGGCCGGCGGCTTCCTCACCAAGCGCGAGTCCCTGATATGTAATTGGGACCACACAGCAGCGTACTTCTGCAACGGCGAATTCTCCGGCACCGCCAGCCCCCTTGTTTTCAACTCAATCACTTGTTGCAACTCCACATCCTCATACTGGGCTTTTGCAATCTCATCAACCACCTCCTGGCCCCCTTTTTTCCCAGGCCTAGCCTCTTGCACAGAACACACATTTGGGTAGTGTTCTACGTTGCTGGTTTCTTCCTGGGCCACTTGAGAGCGCCCTTCACTAAAAGCAGGCAGCCTCAACAGGGCATCAGCATTAGCGTGCAGTTTTCCTGGTCGGTGAACAATTTTATATTGGAAACTGGCCAACTGCTCCACCCACCTGGCCAGCTGCCCCTCCAGGCCTTGGAAGTTATGTAGCCACCTCAGCTAATTATGGTCCGTACGCAACACAAACTCCTTCCCCAACAAATAGTGCTTAAAATACTTAGTAAAAATGACCATACTGAGAAACTCCTTCTTAGTAGTGGCATACTTTCTTTCCTGTTTGGACAGCACTCTGCTTGCATAAGCAACAACATGCTCCACTCCATTAACCTCTTGCGACAAAACAGCCCCAATCCCTACATCACTGGCATCAGTATCCAAAATAAAAGGTTTAGCAGGATCTGGATAAGCCAACACAGGGGCCGACACCAACTGAGCTTTCAGCTGTTCAAAGGCCTTCTGGCAAGCTTCCGACCACTTGAACCGCCTGCCCTTCTCAGTCAGCTGGTGTAGAGGATGTGCCATTTCAGCAAATCCCCGTATAAACCGCCTATAGTAGGATGCTAAACCCACAAAACTTCTGACTTCTGTCTGGTTTATAGGTGTGGGCCACTCCCTCACTACCTGCACTTTAGCCGGGTCAGCTTTAACCCCATCAACTGAAATGACATGGCCCAAGTATTGCACCTGAGTAGAAAACAAATTACATTTGGATGGTTTAACTTTCAGGTTTGCCTGATGTAACCTACGCAACACTTCATCCAAACGGGATATGTGCTCTGAAAATGTGCGGCCAAACACAATAATATCATCCAAATACACCAGACAAGTGGTCCACTGCAGGTCAGCCAGCACCACATCCATGAGCACTGAAATGTGCTAGGCGCATTACACAATCCAAAACTGAGCACATTAAACTCAAACAGCCCCTGCCGAGTGATAAATGCTGTTTTATGTTGGTCTTTTGGGTCAATTTCGACCTGCCAGTAACCACTGGCAAGGTCCAAGGTGGAAAACCAGCAGGCTTTATGTAAGCTGTCTAAAGCATCGTCGATTCTGGGGAGGGGGTAAGCATCCTTACGAGTGAGGTCATTCAGTCTACGGTAATCAACACAGAACCGCAGGCCTCCATCCTTTTTCCTCACCAGAACCACTGGAGCAGCCCATGGGCTACAGGAAGGCTGAATAACACCACCCGCCTGCATCTGCTTAATGTGCTCTGCACACTCTTCCTGTAAATGAAGGGGAACACGGCGAGGCGGCTGTTTAATGGGTTTAGCGTCCCCTGTGTCAATGGTATGTCTTACAAGCGGGGTCCTTCCTAAATCTGTATCCCCAGTGCTAAAAACAGAAAGATGCTTACTTATCATATTCTGGACAGCTCGCCTTTCAGAATTTCCCAACCCCTTCTGATTCAGCCCCAACTTCTCAAACAAGTCATCTAAAGACCAAGAGGGCTCCAGACCCTTGGCCCTTTCAGCCTCTAACCCATCCCACACTTCTACATCCGAGTGTAATGTGCCAGCCTTCATCCCCCCTCTTAACGTCAGTTCCTCATCAGTAACGTTAATAACCCGAATGGGAACAACCCCCTGCTCCACTCTGCATACCACTCGGGCCACCAGCACATCACAGTGATCAGACAGTGAAGCTGAAGGTTCAAGCAGCCCCTCCACACACTCATCATGAGGACTTGTGACCACGCCCGGAAGAATAACCTCACTCCGTGGTGGGACTGTGGTATCAGATTTTATAACCACAGTCCGAGGTTTCTCCAGATCCTCCTGGAACAGCAGGGGTATGGTTTTACCCATCAACCGAACGACCCTTTCCTTATAATCAACCACAGCCCCATATTTAGACAAAAAATCAAAACCCAACAAAATATCCCTGGAGGGAACATCTGCAACCAAAAACTCTGTCACTAGGGCCAATAAATCAAATTGACAGATTGTTTGCCACACACCCAATATGCGCATGCCCCCTCCGTTAGCAGCCGATACGTTCCCAGAGTAGCCACTCAGTTTTCCTTTTCCCTTAGTGATTGCCATCCATAGTTCTTTAGGAATGATTGAACGGTCCGCACCACTATCCACCAACACATGGGAATCTACTCCGCCCAGCTTAACGGCTACCCATTCTATTAGTAGGGGCCAAAACTTGAATCTTTGAGGGGGCAGGCATCTGGCCCGCCATGCCCACCCCCTCTAGTTTCCCGACACATAAGGACAATCACGCCGCAGGTGTCGATTACACCCACACTCCCAGCACACACCAGCCTGTTTATTCACCCTCTGCCTAGAGGCAGCTCCTGGTACTGCTTCAGCACTGGTATAAGGGTCCCTGGATGGCCTAGAAAACTCGAGGAAGCTGCTGCCCCCGATGGCTTTTTAGACACCTGTACCGCAGCCTGTATCATTTTAACCTCTTTACACAGGCCTTCAACAGTCCCAATTAGCGCCTCCAAGTGGCTATCTGTTCTATGGGGGTCCTCTATAATCCCCCTCACTTTAGCATCAGGGGCATCATGCGTTTGCTCCATAGCTCTAAGGAGCTCCATCTCAGCAGCCAGCTGAATTGCATCCTCTAAAGGTTTTGGTTTGGCTGCACAGAGACTAATACAGAAATCCCCCATGGTGAAATGGGTAACAAACTGGTCTCTAGCCAATAAGTCCCGCGTATGGTCGTTTACAGAAGGATATGCTTTAGCCACCAACCTACGCAAAGCATTTCCAAACTCCTGGGCAGTCTCATTGGGTAATCGCCTCCTTTCAGAAAAAGTAACCCTGTTCCATTCGTCACCGAAACAGGGATCTAGACACCTTGACATAGCTGTTTTCAATAACGCATAAGTGCCCTTTGCTTCCCGAGACACCCCCTTGTACATGTCACGAGCACGGCCGGACAGCAACAAAGCCATAAATTTTAATCTAACTGCGTTATCCCATCCATTTACATCAGCAGCCAACTCAAAGTGCTCCACCCAATCAGACCATTCGCGTCCTGTCCCTGTAAAAACTTCAGGCATAAACACGGGACGGCCAATTTGACTCATTGGGCCGGACACAGATGCCAGGCTACTAGAAGGGTTACCCCCTGCATCCAGTTCAGACAAACCCGGCTGGGTAGAGATACTCTCTGCCTCTGACATTTTATTTACTGGATCCCACCGCTGCCACCAGTGTAGTAATTTTTCTCTAGTATTTAATATTCCCGCTGCCACCACCTTTGTTTATCCGGTCTGGTCCGGTTTCAGAGGCAA
The DNA here is from genome assembly GCF_017639745.1 of Melanotaenia boesemani. Lineage (NCBI taxonomy): Eukaryota > Metazoa > Chordata > Actinopteri > Atheriniformes > Melanotaeniidae > Melanotaenia > Melanotaenia boesemani. The sequence continues at coordinate 48,928 of NC_055684.1, read as the reverse complement.
AGGGAGCACTCACCACAACCCACTTGGAATAACTGACTACAAAAGTTTATTTAAACATAACAAAACCAAAATCTATCATAAGACGTCCGGGCTGGCGGGTCAGCAGAGGCACTTCAACAGGCTAGGCAGCTCCTCCGCTGTCCCGTACACCAACTCTGCACACAAAAAGAAAGCAGGTCACACACCCTCAAAAAGGCACGGCACACAAGGCTTTCTGCCAGCAGTACACTGCAAATCAGGGGATTCACTCCCACACCACCCCAAGAAGAGCCACTACAACCATGAGCAAGCAAATAAAATAACCCTAGGGGGAAGAAAAGCACTGCTCATCCAGTTTAGCTGCCTCTTTTGACTACTCGCCGACTCAGACGATGTGAATTAATAAATCCTAAAAGACTCAAAATAATCAAAATACATCACTTGGATATCCAATAGACTAACACACATAAAAATAAGGTATGGTTAAAAGAATCAGACTTATCCTCCCCCTGTCTGACGACAAGACCCTGCCGTGGGGTCTAGATACAGGAATTTCCCACAGGGCAGGAAGGCGTCGTCGACTCTGCGTCAGGTCGGACAAGTCGGCTGCAGGCTGGACGGCGTCTCATGCAGCTATTATCAGGATGTCGCAGGGAGTTTAAGCCCGCAGGCAAGGCACACTCTAATCCCCGGTCCCTATCGCTGTCTAAAGGAGGCACCCAGCCTCCCCTCCTAGCCAGTGCGACGAAGCTCCCCTGCTCAGCTGTTTTCGCTGCCGGCAGCACCATAAGCTGCGAACAGCACCCACCCGCCACGGTGCGCTTCTCCAGTTCCAGTTCACAATCCACCAGCTTCTCTTCCAGTTTTCTGCACCCGTTTCCAGCATCCCTCCTTCTTCCCTCACCTCTCATTTATCTCCTCTCAATCTCCCTCGTTGTATTCAATCACTTCCCCCACAGGTGGATCACATTACTCATCAAGCGTCAGCGCCACCCACACTACAATATGGATTGCAGCCCTGTCTTTAGACACTAAATGGGCTGGTAAACACGCTTCGATCAATAAAGGCATCCCAGACCTGATTAAAGTCTCCTGCAAGGATAATATCCCCCTCCATGTCCCCCAGTATTTTATTTACCTCATGAAAGAAATTGGGGTGCCCAATAGTTGGGGCACAAATATTACACAGTATAATATTGCTACCATTTATGTTGGCCTGAAGACAAATCATTCTACCCTCACTATCTTTCATTTGTTTAATTAAAGTAAAGTTGAGATTCTTGTGTATCAATATAGTGACCCCATTACGTCTGCTGGAGAAGGAGCTATGAAAAACATGCCCCACCATCCAAATTTCAATTTCATAGCTTCTTCTGCTCCGAAATGAGACTCTTGAATGAATGCAATATCTGCTTTGTGATGCTTAAGATACGCCATTAGCTTCCCTCTCTTAGCAGGACTTCCACACCCCTTTATATTCCAACTTATAATTCTAATACATTTTGTAACCATAAAAAGAAAGTAATTACCATACTGCAATAGCCCCAGTCGAAAATAACAAAGTAAAAGCCACTCTCTATCACAGATTTCTTTGTCATGTCTACGTTTCCTTTAGCACAAACATATATGCAAAAATAAGAACAAAAACTAAACTTAAAGTGTCCCCCTGAAACGTCAAGAGGGCCTTTTGGCCACTTCTTGTCCCAAAGAACAACAAAAATAAACAGGTAAAATGAAAAAGACATAGAACAGGTTATGGTCCGCGGGGTGCGCCCCGACCCAGCCAAAGACGTGCTCCCTCGGCTGCTCGTTGCCAGGCAACAGACCGAGCCAGCTCAGCACTCACCCGCAAAGAGTTCTTCATACTGTCCACCCGTCCCATAGTTGTCATCGGTCCTGCGGATGAATATTATCCCGGAAGTCGTTCACCCGTTTTGACCGTGTCTGTTAATGAAGTTTTCCGCCTCCTCAGCGCTGGTGAAGCGATGTGCTTATTGATTTATTTTAATGAATTTAGCTCCAGTTGTTGTGAAATCTTCATCATTGATCAGCATCTTTATGGATAAAGTAGAATGAACATCTGTCCGTTCCCTCCACTCTCACCTGTTCCTCACTGTCAGCACCTACCTGAGGAGGGGGGGGGGGGGGGGTAGTAAGAAAAGGAGGAGGAGGAGGTGGTGGAGCAGGAGAAGGAAGAGGAGAGATAAAAGAGGAAATAGTAGAAGGAGGAGGAGGGTAAAATAAAGGAGGAGGAGGGGGAGAGATAAAAGAGGAAATGGTAGAAGAGGGAGTAGGGTAAGATAAAGGAGGAAAAGGAGCAAGAGGAGGAGAATGAATAGGAAGAGGAGTAGAAAGAGGAGGGGGAGAAGGAGGAGGTGGAGAAACAGTAAGAAAAGGAGGAGGAGGAGGAGGAGAAGGAGGAGGGGGAGAAAGAGGAGGAGAAGAAGGGGGAGCAGGAAAAGGAGAAAGAGGAAGAGAACAGATAAAAGAAGAAACACTAGAAAGAGGAGAAGATAAAGGAGAAACAGCAGGAGAATGAAGAGGAGAAAGATGAGGAGAAGGAGGAGGAATAGGAAGATGAGGGGGAGGCGAAAGAGGAGCAGGAGAGGGAGGATGAAGGAGAGCTGGAGGAGGTCTGGTGTCCACCACCTCGAGCCCGACAGACCGCGAATACGCTGTGAGGATTTCCTGCAACACAGAAATCATTAAGCAGAAACTAAAGCAGGAAACACATCACACACACTCTCACTGCAGATTCATCACACTGACTGCAAACACAAACACATCACACACACTCTCACTGCAGATTCATCACACTGACTGCAGACAGAAACACATCACACACACTCTCACTGCAGATTCATCACACTGACTGCAGACACAAATACATCACACACACTCTCACTGCAGATTCATGACATTGACTGCAGACACAAACACATCACACACACTCTCACTGCAGATTCATCACACTGACTGCAGACACAAACACATCACACACACTCTCACTGCAGATTCATCACACTGACTGAAGAAAGTCCAAAGGGTCAGTCCAATAGTTTTTTATTTTTTAATAATTGATATATTAGCTATACTGAACCTCAGCATGAACAGTTGTAATGGGCTTTATGCACGGTGCTGTTTTTTTAACTTCCGGTTCACGACACGCCAGTAAAAACCCTTCCGGTTAAAGCTATGGTAACGTTGTGGCTGTAGATTTGAACACTGAGGGAAACAAAGGAATAAGATATTGTTCATATTCGAGACAACAGGTAGTATAGTTGTTTATAGAAGAGTGTATTACTATAATGGTATAATATATAACGTGAGATGAAGCAGGAACACAAGTTTCAGCGGCGTGAAAGGTGGACAGCTGAACACTGCTGTGTTCCATTGTTACCTCGTCAGCTAAATACAATTCAACCATCAGTTTCCACACGTTTCCCTCAGAGGATCAACAACGGAAGAGATGGATCGTAAACATCAGAAGGGATAATCTCATCCTCACTCCACACACCCGTGTGTCGACAATTTTACAGCGCAAGATGTCAAAGAGCCGAGTAAGGAAGGCAAGAGGAGGCGGCTGAGACCCGGCGCCGTTCCACTTTTATTTCCGTGGAACAACTTTTCTCTTGGTGAGAGAAGACTTTCTGTGTGGGAACGCACAGCTAGAGAACCAGAGAATGTGGAAACTGGGGAACCAGATTGTGCACACGATCACGACTACTGCGTGGGTCCGGATCCTGCCGTTGTGGACAGTGTGCTGGAGGAAAAGCAGAGGCTACGAGAGGAAGTCACTCCACTAAGGCAGCAGCTGGAGCAGATGTCCCTGTCACGTTTCGGGATACAGCGATTTGATGGGTCCGATGTGGACATTCGTTTTTTCACCCGGTAAGTACATTTGTTAGTTATCTTATACTTTTAGACCAGTTATATGGAGCCCCTCTTTAGAAATAAAGTGATAATAATAACGATAACAGCAATGACAATAATAATAATAATAATAATATATAGCCACGCTACATAATACATAGTCTATTCTTCTTAATAATAATAATAATGTTGTTGATGATGATGATGATAATACAGTGTCACAAGAGGAGCTCCATTATTTTATTTTTTATATTGGTGAAAATAAAGAGCTGAGTTATAGCACAGGAGATGGTATATTGCTTTCTGCTTATTGCTTACTGTAAACATCTAGCTTACATGTTGTCGACTGTGAGCAGGTCTGATTGTAAGGTCTGACAGCAGCAGGGTGAAAGGGGCTGCCCTGTACTGTGAAAATGTTAAGCATTTATTTCATAAGGTAACCCCTCAGTATAACTGAAGTTTGCAGGAGCTTCACCTGTAGAATCTGCAGGTAGTAAGCAGCCAGGTGGATGATCAGATGCAGATATCTGCTGAGAGTGAAACATCAAGGGGAAATGAGGGGTCGTCTTCTTATATTTGGATAGACTGGTTTACTTGTTAGACTCCATGAACATGGAAATTAAAAACGTATTCTGAAATACAAATTAATAAGACCCCGGTCTAACAGGTGGTTGCTTGTAGCAGGAAGGTTTACTTCAGATCGCAGATGAAGGTCAAGAACACCAAAAGCATCATCAATGGAGAGATACAGCAGGTCCTTCCTCCCCTCTGCTGTCAGACTCCACAATTAGGCCTGTTCACAGCAGTGTTGATGTATTTATATTGTAGTTGTGTATATATATTTGTATACACAACTTGTTTATCTATTCATATTTTTTTTACTTGTTTACTGTGAAATTGTACAGCTGTCTACAGCACTATGAATTACCCCACTGAGGCATAAATAAATGTCTATCTAAAAAAAATTTACACAGCGTGTGGGGAAAAAAATGACTGAATATCTGACTAATGTAGTTTGGTTAACATTTATCCTGCTTATGGTCATTTTCAAAATAATAAATAAAACAAAATGGAATGTCCCTCAGGTGAAGTTAGGCCTCCATCTGTTTCCAGGTTTGCATCTTATGCGGTTTTGGCAGGTCATTCAACCATCACTGAAATACATGGTCCGAGCGACCAGCTTAACTGCTGATGATGCTGGACGACTGAGTGCTCCCACGGTAGGCCTTATTTGTAATTATGTGATTTTCCAACTAGAGCACAATAAAGTAGTACAGCCAACCATTTATTTCTTATCTTGTGTGTTTCACAGGGACAGGCTCTACACCCAATAGATGAGATGTTCCTGTTCCTGAGCTACCCGGCCCTTGTACTGAAGCAGAGGGACCTGGCTGACCGCTATCAAATCCACCAATCTACTGTGAGCAGAATAATTCTCACATGGAGCAATTTTTTGCTTTCTGTCCTGGGTGCACAGAGAATCTGGATGACACAAGAGAGGATCCGGGAGTACCTACCTGTAGAGTTCAGAGACTATGCTGACACCACTGTGGTTCTGGACTGCACTGAGCTGAGGTGCCAAACCCCTTCTTCTCCCTTGCTACAGAGTGAGGTCTACTCAAACTACAAGTCCCACTGCACCCTGAAAGGAATGATTGGTATAGCACCACATGGTCCAGTTACCTTTGTTTCTCCCCTCTATGCTGGTTCGATCAGCGACAAGCAGCTGTTTGTGGAATCAGGTCTTTGCAAGCTTCTCCGTCCAGACTCAGCGATCATGGTGGACAGAGGCTTCCTGATGGACAACTGTGTGCCCTGTAAGATGTACAGACCTGCATTTCTTTCAGGAAGACATCAAATGCCTGAGAGTGAGGTCAGGGAAACGCAGGCAATCGCACACCTCAGAGTGCATGTGGAGCGTGTGATTCGAAGATTGAAAGAACACAAGTTATTGGATTCAGTCATTCCTTTGAATATGTTTGGTAACATTAATCAGCTATATGTTGTTGCATGTCTCCTGCTGAACTACGAAAATGGCCCCTTGGTTAAGGCTTGGGCAAAGTAGAACAATCAAATCTGACATTGCAAGTGATTATTGTAGAATAGTTAGTCATTGAATGTGATATTGTTATTGCTGTTTTAAACATTTTGATGCAATAAAAAAGGCGATCTCACAGCCTTCCTTTGGGACACAAACGGTGGAATTTTAATTGTTTTGTGTTTGTTATTTACAAGCAGAGGTGGGTAGAGAAGCCAAAAATTCTGAAATAATAGTACTGTTACATGAGAAAAATATGACTCAAGTAAAAGTCAAAGCTAGTCATCCAAATAATTACTCTAGTTAGACTAAAAAGTACTTATTGAAAAAAACTACTAAAATACTGACAACATGAGATATATTCTTTTTAACTAAAAATCAATAACTGAAACAGTGATGAAAAAAAATGAACATGAATAAAACATCCATCACATTAAAACAGTCTCCATAAAACTGACGTAGCCACCAGCACAGTATGTTTGTTTTCTGAGATGGTCATGTGGAAGTCGTGTAACAAAACTGATTCATATTAATAAATGGCCAAAAAATAGAAGCAACGAGTGGAATGCATGCAATTGTAATGGAGTAAAAGTAGTGTTAATTTATAAGTATATGTGAGTGAAAGTAAAAAGCACACCGTTTTAAAACTACTATAAAAAGTACATTTTTTCTAAAAACTTACCCAAGTTAATGTAATGGAGTAAATGTACCACGTTACTACCCACCTCTGTTTACAAGCAGTCACACGCAGCCTCCTTAAGAGGTGTCATTCCTGCAGAGAGCTTTGCTGCCTTGTGCTCTCCTCAGTTCAGTGGGCCATGTCATGTGATGTTTCCAGAGACATCATGTGGAGTTGCTGATGATGGCTCAGTACAAAGCAGCACTTGGTGGGGCCCAAGAAGTAATTGGAGGGAGGTACAGATGGTCGTGGTGTTGCAGTGGAATGCAAACACGTTTTAGGTGGGCTCCATGCTGGGAGGAGATAGGAGAGGACACTTCCTTCTTGAACTTTGCCAAAGGCACTGTCCACCAGTGGTATAGCCCCTGAAATCCCCATGGTGGTTATAAGTGGAGCAGTGTCCCTTGGCATCTGTTCATAGGCCTCGTTCAGGTGAAGCACAGTCATGTCTGGGAGCTCGCAGTCAGGTTTGAGGCTGCTTTGTATAAATTACTCCTGCAATTACAACATAGCGTAATTGTTTTACATGTTCAGTCAAATATTTTATGAGATCAATTCAGTTTAACCTTCTGAACTGCCAAACTTTGGAGTAGACTTTATTCTTAAGAAGTTGTTCACGCTGCTTGTTGGTTTGGTATCATCTACCATGTACTATGTACTCACTGCATCTATGCCTTCTCTTGTGCCTCACTGTTAACAAGCTGTGTGCGTTAAGAAGAAGAGTGTGCCTGTGTGCATGCTTATAAAGGGAAATTCAATGAAACAGACAAAGGAAAATAAATGAACTATTCTATGTGTAATGTATTACCGGATTCCTTCAGCCAGTCTTCTTTCTTTGGGTCTTGCTGATACTATCACCATCTGATTGGTCGGACCAGGTTTGAAGCCCTGTAAAGAAATGTAAAAGTTAAAGATGATGTTTTTGTATGTGTGTAACTAACAACATTATGTTAAAAAATTTGGATTTTTCACCTGAGTACGAGGTTTGTGCCACTGCTGTTCAGAATCTGTGCAGCTTTGTGTTGGGGGTACAGCTGTAAGTCCCTTCTGGCTGTAATCAGCAGACTGATACAGCAAGGCTGCAACATGATTGCACAGGACAAGCCCAGCAACACATGAACACTGGTACGTCAGCAGCTCAACAGGTTTAGTGTCTTTGAGAACCACCTGTAAAAGAAGTTGATAGAAACAGTACCATGTGAAGTGTTTTTAAATCCATGCAGTGAATGATAGCCCTAAAGCTGGTATGACTTATAAAAACACAGCAACTAAAGTTGTTAAACTTGTTATATGTTTTAGCCAAATATTATTATATGTTAAAATACTGAATAGATATAAAATACTGAATTATTTTTGTCTAGTGTGCATTTCTGTAGTACCATTAACCTGCCAGGGGGTCTACAGATGGAAATTAGCCTTGAGCTACATTTGACTGAATGTTCATTAATATGCATCGTTTCCCCTTATTTCGTCTAAATGAAAAAAAAACTCCTGACAATAAATGTAGAGCCGCATAGTTCCCATCACATTAATAAACCAGAGTAGAAAATGCCTCTGAACGACAGACATTAACAGCAAAAATTACAGCAGCATCAAAACCCAGTACTGCAACTAACTGCCGTTTGAGGTCATATTTAATAAGTAAATTCTTCCCGCTGCTCCCATTTCCCTACACTCAATGAATGCATCTCCTGGCGAATGCGTTGTATCTTGTGCAAACCAAAACCCCAGGAAATATTGGCGTTCAAGAACAGTCCGTCAAACCTCAGGAAACACATTAAGGTAAGTCATTAGCGCTAGCTACGTGTTAGCTAGTTAGCTAAGCTAACATTAGACCGCTCATCTGAATACCTAACATCTTAGTGTGCAGACGTTATTGCTATTAGAATTCATGTTCTTGCTCTTAGGGATACAAACATTGTCTGGGGAAATGATTTTAGGTAGGTGGTGCTGCTGTTACAATTTAAAAAAGCCAAACAGTACTGTTAACAGCAGTAAAGTTATAGTGAAACTGGGGGGGTCTTTTTCATTTTATGAAGTCAAATGTTAATCTGTATAATTTACTTAAATGCAAATTTTGTATTGAATCACATTTTTATCAGAAAAACTATCTGACCCATGACTCATAGATTAAAAAAATCAGCGCCCTCATTTGCGAGCCAGATCAAAATGGTTGTGTGCACCGCTGGTGATGATATAAGGCTAACATTATAAGCTAAAGGCAATGCTGCCCTGACAAACATTTGTATCACTTGACTCTCTTTGTATCACATGGCTCTCCTACTATTGCCCCTCTAGAGAAAGCACGAGAGATACCTGGAGAAGTACACCAAGCTAGCTATTCAGAAAAGGAAGCATGAGGAAGATCCGAATGACCAAGCAACACCCAAGCAGCTGAAACTGTGGGATACTCCTCGTGTAACACAGAAAGGTGTGGATGAGCGTCTTGTTGATTTTGTGGTTAATGGCCTGCAGCCTCTGAGTGTTGTAGAAGAACAGGGTTTTCAACGTCTAATTAAATACCTCCAACCCGACGCATCTGTCATGGTTCGCAATACCATGAAGAGCAGAATTGACAAAGCAACTACAGAGATGAAAGAGAATCTCAAGGCGGCGATGCATGATGTGGAGTTCATAGGGACCACCACTGACTGCTGGACAGCAAACAGAAAGAGCTTCATCGGTGTCACAGCCCACCGGATACATCCTACAAGTCTGCAGCGGTGCTCTGCTGCACTAGCATGCAAGCAGCTGAAAGGACCACACAACTTCACTGCACTTGCAGATGCTCTGACTAGGATCCATACAGGTATGTAGGCTATTGGTAGGTTTAGTAGCATTTTCTTTGAGTCCAATCCAGTTTAAATATTTAGGCTTGTTGTCACATCTGCATTTATTCATTAATTTTAATACTTGACATACTTAACTCTGAATATCTGGATTCTTAACTGTTAATGTGTGCAATCATCAAATATCCTGTGGTGTCGTATCGGTATGCCTTTTTTTTTTTTTTACCCGTCTGTCTGTCTAGAGTTCAACATCAGAGACAAGATTGTGCGTACAACGACAGATAGTGGGTCCAATTTTCTGAAAGCCTTCAGAGTGTACGGTGTCGATGATGAAAACAACAATGCAGAACCATTCGGGGCAGAGCCAGATGAATCAGGTGAGTGTTGCATCATATTGGTTTGTGAAGATGACATAACTACGAAGTGTTTGGATATCTTGAAAAACACCCTTGAATGCTAATTAATATTTTATTAATAAGGAGAGGAGGATGGTGAAGAGATCACAATGGAGGCTGCTGAAGCCGGCCCCTTGCTGGAGCAGGATGATGGCCTGGAATACCAACTGCCAAAGCACCATCGCCGTGCCTGTCATCTTCTGAACCTGGTGGATGATTGATCGAGTTTATGGATCCAAGGGATGACATGTAAGTTTGAACACTTATTCTCAACACGGTCCTTTGATATTCGCAGGTGGCAACAGTTGATGTCCAAGCAGTGAATGAAGACCGGATCTACATAAAGCTCTCTCGCTCATCGTTTGCAAAGTACCAGGCTCTCTGGAACGAGAGCAGCAGATCCACCTCAGCTACAGAGACAATTGAAGAACACTGCAAACTCCAGCTCCGGAGGCCTTGTGAAACAAGGTACACTTTGCATTTTGAGACGTGTTCAACCCTTTCAATCTGTTTCAGATGTAAATCACTATACAAATATAATGTAACCCCTTTTTTATTGTTACAAGGTGGAATTCTCTCTTCTATGCTGTTGAGAGGATTGTACGGATTGTGAAAGAACAAGGAGAAGCAGCCATTGCAGCGATCTGCAGCACGCTGAAGATTCCGATGTAAGTTTACTTTGCACTACCACTAGGGCTGCACAATATATCGTTTGAGCATCATCGCAATATATTTGTGCGCAATAGTCAAATCGCAGGTCAAATCGCAACGTAGGAGGCAAATTAACTCGTGTGTTCTTATCTAATTTCAAAGGTACCTGACATACATTGTGCACAGTGATCCACCACTCACTTACTTAGTTTGGTGAAGAACAAACTTTTTGTGGTAAAACACAATTCACATTTGTACATATTAAAACAAAACGTACTTAGGTCCTAGCAGATTAAAAGCAGGCAATGAGAAATAACAATACGAACAACTACCAGAAAAAAAAAACAGACTTGCAACATTTAGAAAGTTAAGATCAGTGCAGGTTCATTGTCAACAAGATGGCAGAACTTAAAGTGCTGCTCAAGTCATCTGCTGAAATTCTTGTATCTTTTCATATTGAAATATATATCGCAATGTATATCGCAGGGTTGGAAAATATTATAATGCCAGTTTCTTCCAATACCGTGCAGCCCTAATTACCACCTAACTGTAGGGTTGGCTGGTGTAAGTAAATGTGTAAGAGATCATCAACAAGAGCAGCTAGCTTCTTTATTCACCATCTTTTCAGGTGATATATTCTTCCCTGCTGTTCTACCAACACTAAAGGTGATGACCTGCAGTGCTAACTTATAGTGCCACCTAGTGGCCTAACAGGGAGTAGAACTAAGTAATAATGCTATAATGCACTTGCAAAGAACACAGCACAAACTTTGCATAGTTTTAGGTGTTGTGGGCATGTAATGTTTGACTGTTTAGACACTGATGGTTTTGTGTATCTGTATGTTTCTCAGGTTCAGCTTTTCTCACAGAATATGCAAAGACCATGAGCCCAGTTGCAAAAGCAGTTGATGTTCTTCAGGGTAAGGCAAATGTGCAGATGGGGTGGCTTGTACCCACCATCACACTGCTCAAGTCCAAGCTCCAGAACCTTCACACCACCTCCAAGTACTGTGGGCCATTGGTGGATGCTCTTCAAGCAGGGCTTGAACGTCGCTTTGGAGAGATGTTTGCTGATCCAGAGCTGATTGCTGCTGCCATTCTTGTCCCCAAGTTCAGGACACGCTGGACTACTGATGAAGGCATCATTAAATGTGGTATGTGCTGCTTTCTTTTAGGGGTGTCCCGAATCCCGATACAACTTTTTCACTTCTGAGACAATACCGATATCACAGACTTCAGGATTGATTGATACTGATATCAGTCTGATAAGAAATCAACATAAATCATACACACTTTTACCCGTTTTGTAGTGTGGAATATGTGAACGGCATGATCAAGTGATATTACTCAAACATAGAACAATATTTAGCAACAGTAAGCATGAGGGAAAAAACTGACCAATTTATTATTAACCATTTATTATTAACCAAACGCATGCTGCATCCGAGCGCTGCTGGAAAGAATTGCTAGACCAGAATTCAGGGTGGAGTGGACTGCTTATATATCGGAGATTTTTGATGCAGTCCGATATAATCCGATTATTTTTTGCAGATATCAGACCTATTTCCGATATCGTATCAGGACACCCCCTATTTTCTTTTATTGTATTGTTATATTTTTTAAATTATGTTTAATATTCTTAACACCCTAAAACTCACTCCCCTCACATCTATATGTACATTCAACTAAAGTGGATATAAATATGGTATAAATTCCACTTATAACCCCACAACCCTTCCCTACCTCCTTCTCCACACCTCCATCCATAGTCCTTCATTTCCTTGCCCTCCCTTGCTCAGTCCCTCCCTCTTCTGTCCATCCCCTTCTCTTGTATTCTAATTTTGTTTCTTCATTTGGTTTTATATCCCCCATAGGCCTTGACTACATCAAAACCCACCTGAAGGAGCAGAGTAGTGCAGCACAGTCAGGTGACTCTCTGTCGCCAGCAGAAGAGGAGGACTTCTTTTTGTCAATCAAGCAGACAGATCAACGGGACGGTAACACCAAACAACTAGAGTCCTACCTGGCCAGTCCAACTGATACCATGGACATCCTAAAAACATTTCCATCTGTGTGCCACCTGTCTCTTAAGCTCAACACACCACTACCTGCCTCAGCTGCCTGTGAGAGGCTTTTTAGCACAGCAGGAATGATTTTTAGACCCAAGAGGGCTAAGCTACTTTCTGAGAACTTGGAAAACCTGCTTCTCATGAAGCTCAACAAAAGGTTTTGTTAAATTTGTCTTGTTTACCATGCCTTCACATTAAACTCGCATAGAGGGATGGAGTGATGCAGTGCAGAGGTGGAGAGGGGGTTCAGTGCTGTGTAGGTGTAAACATGAGTACCATATGAGGAGCACAAGTGTTGTCTTTAATGTGAAGGGTTTTTCATTGATCTTCACTGAATGCATGGTGTGCAACTTTTTCTTTTTTCCATTTTCAATTTCTTTGGCAGGAAGATTTCACAGTGTTTATTGTACTGGAAAATAGCCAGAGAAGCTTATTTTCATCTGTAGTTCCTGGGTGTGCCACTTACAAAAACACACCTGTACAGTGTTAAACATTTGTTACCTGATGTATTAAAAAAGTGCTATTAAATAAAGTTGCTTGAGAGTTGGGCCTTAAGCATGATTTGTGACAGTTTACATTGAGATACTAGACAGCGGTGGTTGTTGAAACAATAACATTGCTAAAGTAGAATCCATATAAATTATTCTGTGTTTAATAGCTTTGCAGAAAGTGAATCATGCAATAGAAATACTTTTTACTTTTAAAAATACTTTTGAGTACATTTCAGAGCCTGTACTTTTTACTTTTACTTGAGTAGATATTTGGATCAGTACTTTTTACTTTTACTCAAGTTGTTTTTTTACATTTGTGTTTTACTGCTACTCATGTAAGAAATGCGGGTACTTTTGCCATCTCTGCTTAGAATTCATTGGTTGGACCACACACACACCAATTGTCAGATCAGAATTAGTTCAGATTGACGAGGTGAAAACCAAATCATCCCACTCCTCATCCTTCAACGCTTACATTCATGTTTCAGATGTTGTGGCTGTAGGTGAGATGGCTAAAGTGTTAATACTTGCACATCAAGCATATATTGTCATTTATTTCACCACATTTTTTTCCTTTGATTGGTTACAGTGGTCATACTGGTGACATCCCTGGTCCTAGCATATCTTACAACAATACTAATACCTTTACTTTCTCATTACAGGTATTGGCCATATTTGCAGAAGATGTGTGAAAAGTTCCCTGAGCTTCAGCCTCTTACAGAGATGAAGCCTTTTCTCTCTGTAACGCATGCTAAGCCTCTCACTGGCAAATGTGAGTTACAGTGGCAAGTTAAATGTTTGGTTCACACTGTCTTTCAAACACATTGCTGCCTTCTCTTACGCATGACGCATAGCACCATATTCATTTTTTTAGGCACATTTCTTCATTGGGACGTAAACCGTAGTCCATGTTAGTAACATCTTTTAGTTCATTACATGCAGTCCTACTGAGACATTGTCTAGAGATACACTTGCTTTAAACCACACATTTGTGTGTGCATGTAATCAGCATCCACATAGTTGTGTAAGAAATGTTATCTAATGTGGTAAAAAGCAAGTTTATACATGCCGCTTGGCATTCTGAACGATGGACTTCCAATATGCCATGGATCTAAATACAGTCCAAACATGAGTTTAAAGTAGTCCTTGAGCAGACTTTTAAATATTAGCTGGGTCTACATATAAGAACATAAATACAGAAACACATCTGATAAACTACAGTGACGTGGGTCAGGAGCCTGGCTGTAAAGCTAAGAAACATATTTGCTGTGGAACAGGTGACGGGGGGGGGCAGAAACCAGGAAATACAACAGGTGAGGAGGTGGAACAGGTTCATAGTTTTCTCTCGAGGGCAGCTTTGACCACATGACTAAATCAGGTGCTTCCCTGGACTCTACCTTGGCCTCCTTCTACCAGGCTGTAGACTGTCCCACAAGGAACAACAGAACAATAGACCTGCTGTACTCCAATGTGAAGGATATCTACAGAGCCACCCCCCTCCCCCCACTTGGAAAGTCTGACCACAACCTGGTATACCTACAGCCACAGTACACCCCCCTGGTCAAAAGGATGTCTAAAACCACACACTCGATCAGGAAGTGGTCACCTGAGGCAGAGGATGCTCTGAGAGACTGCTTTGACATCACTGATTGGGATCTACTGCTGAGACAACATGGTGAGGACATAGAGGAGCAGACTCACTGTCTGACAGACTACATCAACTTCTCGCTGGACGTAGTCTCCCCCAATAAGACTGTCCGTTGTTATCCAAATAACAAACCTTGGATAACGCAAGATGTCAAAGCTGCCTTCAACAGGAAGAAGGTGGCTTTCATGAACCATGACAGGGAGGCAATGCAATTACCACAGCGGGAGGTGAAACAATGCCTGATGGTGGGGAGGGACACCTACAGAAGGAAGGTGGAGGATAAACTGAGTGAGAGCTGTATGAAGGAGGTCAGGGATGGTGTCAACACCATGACAGGCTTCAGATCAAAGGCCATAACAGCGGGGGGGACAGTGGAAGAAGCAAACAGGCTGAACATCTTCTTTAACCGCTTTGACCAGCCCACTGTCCCCCCTCCCCCACTGCAGTACACAACCTCCCTGACTTCATCCCCTGTGCAGCCCCCCTGCCAACCTTTACCCCTCCCCCCATCTCAACACCCTCCACACATAACAGCTGATCAGGTGAGGGGAGAACTGAGGAAGCTCAGCCCATGGAAAGCAGCTGGCCCTGACGGAGTGCCTCCTCGTCTGCTTAGGACCTGTGCTGCTGAACTGGGGGAACCACTCCAGCATGTCTTCAACTACAGTCTACAGCTGGGGAAAGTGCCTACCCCGTGGAAAACATCCTGTATTGTTCCAGTTCCAAAGAAAAACCATCCTGGTGAGCTGAACGATTACAGACCGGTGGCACTTACATCCCAGCTGATGAAGACGATGGAGCTGCTCATCCTCAATCTCCTTAAGCCCCAAGTGCAACAGGCCCAGGACCCCCTACAGTTTGCCTATCACGCACATGTGGGTGTGGAAGATGCTATTCTCTACCTCCTACACCGTGTCCAAGTTCATCTGGATAAGGGGAGGGGCACAGTGAGGATCCTCTTCTTGAACTTTTCAAGTGCCTTCAACACAATCCAGCCCCCTGATGCTTCTGGACAAACTGAGGGAGATGCAGGTGGACCCCTGCTTCGTGTCCTGGATTGGTAACTACCTCACAGAGAGACCGCAGTACGTCAGGCTAAAGGACATCACATCTGACACTGTTATTAGCAGCTCAGGAGCACCCCAGGGGACGGTGCTGGCCCCCCTCCTCTCCACACTCTACACCTCAGACTTCTGTTACAACTCAGAGCTGTGTCACATCCAGAAGTTTGCACATGACACATCGTGAGGTGTATCAGGGATGATGGAGAGGACGAGTACAGGAATCTGGTCAGTGACTTTGTCACCTGGAGTCAGATGAACCATCTCCAGCTTAACACCTCAAAGACTAAGGAGCTGGTTATTGACTTCAGGAAGTCCAGCCCACAACCACGTCCAGTGACTATCAGGGACGATAAGGTGGAGATTGTAGACAACTACAGGTACCTCGGGTTGTGGCTGGATAACAAGCTGGACTGGACATGCTGTACAGATCACCTGTACAAGAAGGGCCAAAGCCGTCTGTACTTCCTGCGAACACTGAGATCTTTTAACATCTGCAGGAAACTCCTGTGGATGTTCTATCAGTCTGTGGTGACTAGTACGCTTTTTTACGCTGTTGTCTGCTGGGGGGGTAACATGACAAAAAGGTGTGCTAACAGGCTGGAAAAACTCATCAGGCGGGCGGGCTCTGTGGTTGGCATGAAGCTGGACTCCCTGGTGACAGTGGCAAGGAGAACACTAAAAAAAAACTACTGGCTATTGTGAATGATGCCAGTCACCGTCTGCACACTGTCATCAGTGCACAGAGAAGCCTGACCAGTAACAGGCTGCTCCTCCCCAAGAGTAGGACCAACCGGCTCAGAGACTCCTTTGTCCCCCGAGCCATCAAACTGTACAACTCTGCATTACAACTACTTTATTAATTCCCTGAAGGAATTAATAAAGTATTTCTATTCTATTCTAATCTATAACTTAAAATTTATTTTAAAGTATTTTATAGGTCGAGCAGACATATTAACATCCTTGCCATGGGATGGAACCACCAGAAGGTGGAGCTTCTCCACAAGGCACTGGCAAAGAGATTTATCAAGGTAAGCAGTTTGTAAATATGTTTAAATTTAATGTTTAAAATCTATTGAGTGCAATTTATTTCTAAGAGTACATGTACGCTACCTTGTTCTGCCAGTGCTGACGTAGTATCTTAAAACTAGAGGAAATGGTTGCATGCAAAGAACATATTTCACCAAAGTGTAAACTTAGAATGAGTCTTAGAAATTAATTGGCAATAATATGTGTTTTTTAAACATTTCACACATAGATTACAAAGCGAGCAGAAACTGAAGCAACGAATCTTGAGTCACTCAAGCAACACCTGAACATCTCTGGAGGACACACAGCAGTGGGTGGAGGATGTCAAACACTGGGCAGCCGCTGATAAGCAAAAGGTCCCTGTTAATTTGAAAATATCCTGTCATACGTTTGGCTTAATTTTTCAGCCCTTTTTATTCCTGGATTTCTCTATTTTCTCTTTAAGAGAGACATGATGCTAATAGCAGCCAGGAAGAGAGATTGATGAGATCATTTATTCCCTCCGAAGAAGGAAGCATGATCTCTATCGACAGAATGCTTTTTATTATTGTTGGTCAGCAACTCAAGGTGTTGTTTACGGTTTATGCTAAGATTTCTTTCTTTTTATCTTAACAGACAGTAACCAAGCAAGGCTGCACAAACGGAGGAATCTGTGTAATCTCAAGAAAAAACTAAAGGAGAAGATCCTGCAGTACAACACCGTTTCCATCCAGTCAAACACACCGACGCAGCCTCTCTGATGTCGTTCTGCCCTGAGATGGTAAGCTGGGTGTTTTTACATCAGTCAGTTGTGGCTGCGTATCGTTTCCATCATGACGGGGCGAGTTTTGCCATTAATTTATTTTCTACTTCATTTTATGCGTCATTTTATTTATTTCATATTATTTGCAAAGCTATCTTGTTGATGTCAGCTAAAATAAGGTTTTCACCTTGTGGTTCAGTGTCTCCACACCCTGTCTTTCACTATGAGAGGATTTAAAGCATAGTTCTCAGTTAAAAAAAAGACAGCATAATTCTTGTTTTTTTGTTGGATTATTTGCTGTGCCTCCAATCAAAGCTTGGTCAGTGTGTATATACACTGCCTGGCAAAAAAAAAAAAAAAAGGCGCCGGCAATACAAAAGGTCAGAAACTCCTAATTTTGGGATCAAGCTTGGATTCCAGCAGCATTCTGTAATGGTTCACTCCAGAAGACCCAGGAAGTGCAGGCAGCAACCATGACACATTCTCTGTGTAATCATCTCGATAAGTTTCTGCATTGCCACAAGATTCATTTTCATCCAGAGTTGCATTAATTTTTCACCGTGTATGGTTGATAAGAGGGTCCAACCTCTGGACAAAGCTGCCTCCAGCACATCACAAAGATTCCCAGTATGAGGTTCATGTCTGAGCTCTTTGGTGGCCGATCCACCACGATCTGAGCCCCATGAATCCTGACATTTTCATCCTGGAATATGGCCGTGCCGTCATGGAGATGGAATAACCTGCTCATTCAGTGTATTCAGGTAGTCAGCTGACTTGTTTCAGCTGAAAGATAAGAGCCCATGCAGTAATTATTCAACAGGAGGCTCCTGCCTATTTGCTTAGTTAAATCCAGGTAGCCAGTTTTTTCTGTGGCCAGATAAAACCAGCAACTCTAATGTTGTAGCATATTTAATGTTTATTTTTATTTCTATTCTCTTTATTTAGTTGCTAGCTTCCGTTTGAAGAGGCGACTGTTTGACCAGGTAATGCTCGTCAGACGTGTGGAGGAGGAGATGACTCAGCATTATCAGTATCTACGGAGGGTTTTCGACAAACTGGATGACCTCCTTCACAAAACTGAAGAGGACATCAAGAACCACAGTAAATAATTCTCCAGTTATAACAATCATTTATCAGTCCAGTGGTGATATTTTCACAAAAATGTCTGTCTCAGGGTGAATGTGTCAACTTCATTTTTGTCTTTTTTAATTAAACTTTTTTATGTTTGACTTTAGCTTCATCTACAGGTATGACAGAAGGAGGACACGGGGGACTGCGCTGCTGTCTTCTGCAGAAGCGACACCTTCTTCTGGAGAAACTGAGCGCTGTTGCTAGCACCTACGCTTGTTTTGACGTGGACTCATCTTCATTCGTGTTGGAGGAAGACAAAGATGATGATGAAGAGGAAAGGCAACAGGATGACAGCAGCTCAGACCTTCCGGAGGAAGACGCATAGACCAGCTGTGTGTTTAATGTGTTACACAGTCACACACTGCAAGCTACCACGAAGCAAACTTAAACTCTGGTTGAAGAATATTTAGACCACTTTTTATTAAAATACTTACGTGTTCCAGCTTTACTGTAATAAAATGTGTAAATAGTCACGTGTTCCTTGTTAAATGCTTTAGATTAATGTTATGCTACAGTAACATGTATGTGAAATATTTGGTACTACAACAGTGTTAAGTGCTGTGTGTAAGGACATGCATTCAAATTTGGCTTATAAATGAGTCCCTTAATAAAAGCTACGTCTGCCATTTCACTGTTTTCTTTACACACAGTTGCCTATATGAGATTAATAGTACCCTCATAAAGAAAGACATTGTTAGATGCTATTGTGACATAAAAGGACACGTTTTGCTGTGTTGTCTGTGATTAGGTTCTACAGGAAAACACAAGTGACTCCCGACGCAGTTGGACACGTGTCTGTGTAGGTTCTTCGTTTTGTCTTTTCCAGTTGGCTGCTCTCTATTTCAGGTGTAGAACTTGGGCAAAAGCTGTTATTTATGAAAACTGTGAATACTGGGGTTAGAAAATCTTAATTACACCCACATATTTACTTTTACACACCACATCCTCATCTAGTTCATAAGTAATTGACAGTTTGTACAATATGTTTGAAATATGTGGTATGATCCTATAATCTACAATTGTAAAGCCAGACGAACTACCAGCCTTTACCAACTTTAATACATGCTTAAATATGGAAAATAAATAAGCATCTTTACTTTCTATCAACATATGTTATCTAGTAGTAGTGTAATCACCAGTTCAGCTTTATTATTTATTTTATTAATGTAATATATGTTTTTGTAAACCTATTTTCTAGCTTCTGAAAATCTAAAGAATTACAATAATGACACTGATTTGTTCTGCATGGCAGTGCTACAGGGAATTGTAGTTTTTAAATGTTTTGCTGATGTTATAGGGGTCTATGGTGAATAAAGAAGATGAATGCAGGCCTGGAGGTGAGGCACAAAGGCAAGCGCCTGGTGGCCTGGGCCTTCGCCTATTGGGCTGTTTGTGCTTAGTCTGAACGGGGGACATGGTCCCCCTCCTTATATGGTCCCCCTCCTTCTGTGGGCTCACAACCTGCAGGAGGGGTCATAAAAAGTATAGTGCAGTGGGAGCTGGGTGGGTACCAAGGGCAGGGACCCAGCCTTTCTAGAATCCTTGGATGGGGTGTTGGAGAGCAATCCTTCCAGGGACTTTCAATGCTCATGTTGGCAAAATGTATATGTAAGACCTGGAGGCCCCCCCCCGTGATTTGAATCTGAGTGGTGCTTTGTTTTGTTTTGTTCATTCTAGAATGCGCCGCTAGGTGGCAGCAGCAATTGTAGTTGCTCTGAGAGGATGCTTCGAGGCTACAGACTGGAACGTCCTATGTGAACCTCATGGAGATGACATCAATGCCTTGACTGAGTGTGTGACAGATTATATTAACTTCTGTGTGGACAGCACCGTTCCAACAAGAACAGTGAGGTGCTTCCCCAATAACAAACCCTGGATCACCAGTGACCTGAAAAAGCTGCTGAACATCAAAAAGAAAGCTTTTAGGGATGGAGACAGGGAGTTATTGAAGTCCACACAAAAACGACTTAAAACACAAATGAAGAAGTGCAAGGAGGACTACAGGAAGAAGTTGGAAAGTAAGCTTCAGAAAAACAATGTGAGGGATGTGTGGTCAGGAATGAAGAAGATCACTGGCTTCGGGATAAAGGAGGATCAGACTGATGGAGGTCTGGACAGAGCGAATGAACTGAACATGTTCTTCAATAGGTTTAGCTCACCTCCTGCTTCAACCCCAACTAGCCACACACCCTCCATGAGCCCACAGCTTTCCTGTCACACCTCCACTCTGTCACCCTGCAGCTCAGTCAAGGACCTGGACACAACCTCATCTCCCTCCACATCAGGACTTCCTGAAACCTCCTCTGCCTCCACCTCCACTCTGTCTGTCTCCTGTAACCAAGTCATGCAACAACTGGTGAAACTGAACCAGAACAAGGCTGCAGGTCCAGATGGTGTCAGTCCCAGAGTTCTCAAGACCTGCTCAAAACAGCTATGTCCGATTCTCCAGCACCTGTTCAACACCAGCCTGAGCCAGAGAAGAATCCCGGTGCTGTGGAAAACATCCTGCCTTGTTCCAGTGCCTAAAAAACCACAACCAGCTGAACCAAAAGACTACAGACCAGTCGCCCTGACATCTCACGTCATGAAAGTCCTGGAGAGACTCTTACTGGCTCACCTCAGCAAGCAGGTGAACACCTTTCAGGACCCATTACAGTTTGCATACCGTAATGGGCTTGGGGTTGAAGATGCCATCATATACCTGCTTCAGAGAGCCCACTCTCATCTGGACCAGTCAGGCAGCACTTTGAGGGTCATGTTCTTTGATTTCTTAAGTGCTTTTAATACGATTCAGCCTGCTCTGCTGTGTGAGAAGCTGCAGAAATTCCAGGTGGATCCCTCCACAACCACCTGGATTTACGACTACCTCACAAACAGACCACAGTTTGTGAGACTGAAAGGTTGTGTGTCTGAGATGGTGGTCAGCTGCACTGGAACACCACAAGGGACTGTACTTTCACCTTTTCTATTCACGCTGTACACCTCAGACTTCCAGTACAACTCTGAGTTCTGTCATCTGCAGAAATACTCTGATGACTCAGCAGTTGTTGGGTGTATCAGTGATGGACAAGAAGCAGAGTACAGAGAACTGGTCGGTCAGTTTGTGAAATGGTGCGGTGACAATCATCTCATCTTGAATACCAAGAAAACAAAGGAGATGATTGTTGACTTCAGGAGGAACAAGAACACACATAGAAGTGTTTCCATCATGGGAGAGGAGGTGGAGGTGGTGGAGGAATACAAGTACCTTGGAGTTCAGCTGGACAACAGACTTGAGTGGAAAAGCAACACTGAGTACATTTACAAGAAAGGTCAGAGCAGACTCTACTTCTTAAGGAAGCTGAGATCTTTTAACGTCTGCACCAAAATGTTGCAAATGTTCTACAGGTCTGTTGTTAAAAGTGCAATCAGCTTTGCAGCAATCTGCTGGGGCAGCGGCATCAGAACCAGAGACTTGAAAAGAATTAACAAACTGATCAAGAAAGCCGGTTCTGTGCTTGGAGTAACTCTGGAGCCGCTGGAGTTGATCATCAAAAAAAGAATTCTGTACAAGCTGACGAAGATAATGGAAGATCTTTCACACCCTCTACACAACGCCGTGACGAAACAACAGAGTGTGTTCAGTGGGAGGCTTGTTCAAGTCCGATGCAAGACAGAGAGATACAGAAGATCCTTCCTTCCAGCACCTATCAGGCTGAAGAACAAAGCCCTTAATTAATTAATGTGATTGTTTTACTAAAAAATTACTACTACTACAATATTGAATTTCCCTTTGGGATTAATAAAGTATTTTTCATTTCATTTCATTTCATGATGTTTTGGAACTTTCGAAGATGCAAAAGATGCAATTCCATTCCATTTGATATTTTGGAAGTTTAAAAGGTGCAATTCCATTCCATTTGATGTTATGGAATTTTAAAAGGTGCAATTCCATTCCATTTGATGTTTTGGAATTTTAAAAGGTGCAATTCCATTCCATTTGATGTTTTGGAAGTTTAAAAGGAGCAATTCCATTCCATTTGATGTTTTGGAATTTTAAAAGGTGCAATTTCATTCCATTTGATGTTTTGGAATTTTAAAAGATGCAACAGATGAAATTCCATTCCATTTGATGTTTTGCAACGTTCAAAGATGCAAAAGATGCAATTCCATTCCATTTGATGTTTTGGAAGTTTAAAAGGAGCAATTCCATTCAATTTGATGTTTTGGAATTTTAAAAGGTGCAATTCCATTCCATTTGATGTTTTGGAAATTTAAAAGATGCAAAAGATGCAATTCCATTCCATATGATGTTTTGCAACTTTCAAAGATGCAAAAGATGCAATTCCATTCCATTCGATGTTTTGGAATTTTAAAAGGTGCAATTCCATTCCATTTGATGTTTTGGAACTTTCGAAGATGCAAAAGATGCAATACCATTCCATTTGATGTTTTGGAATTTTAAGAGGTGCAATTCCATTCCATATGATGTTTTGGAACTTTCGAAGATGCAAAAGATGCAATACCATTCCATTTGATGTTTTGGAATTTTAAGAGGTGCAATTCCATTCCATTTGATGTTTTGGAACTTTCGAAGATGCAACAGATGGAATACCATTCCATTTGATGTTTTGCAACTTTCAAAGATGCAAAAGATGCAATTCCATTCCATTCAATGTTTTGGTATTTTAAAAGGTGCAATTCCATTCCATTTGATGTTTTGGAACTTTCGAAGATGCAACAGATGGAATACCATTCCATTTGATGTTTTGGAATTTTAAAAGGTGCAATTCCATTCCATTTGATGTTTTGGAACTTTCGAAGATGCAAAAGATGCAATTCCATTCCATTTGATGTTTTGCAACTTTCAAAGATGCAAAAGATGCAATTCCATCCCATTTGATGTTTTGGAAGTTTAAAAGGTGCAATTCCATTCCATTTGATATATTGGAATTTTAAAAGGTCCAATTCCATTCCATTTGATGTTTTGGAATTTTAAAAGATGCAAAAGATGCAATTCCATTCCATTTGATGTTTTGCAACGTTCAAAGATGCAAAAGATGCAATTCCATTCCATTTGATGTTTTGGAATTTTAAAAGGTGCAATTCATTCCATTTGATGTTTTGGAATTTTAAAAGATGCAAAAGATGAAATTCCATTCCATTTGATGTTTTGCAACGTTCAAAGATGCAAAAGATGCAATTCCAATCCATTTGATGTTTTGGAAGTTTGATAGGAGCAATTCCATTCCATTTGATGTTTTGGAATTTTAAAAGGTGCAATTCCATTCCCTTTGATGTTTTGGAATTTTAAAAGATGCAAAAGATGCAATTCCATTCATTTGATGTTTGGAATTTTAAAAGG